>NW_027611809.1:0-218000 GCF_964261635.1 Lissotriton helveticus
CCTGGAAGCATGAAAATCACTTTAAACATGCTAATTTTAGCTCTAAAACTGATGATCTACCTACAAATGTGAACTGACGTTCAAAAATAAAACATTTGAAAACTGACCATTTTTCACCTTTCTGAAGCATGAAGTAATGGGGGGGGTGTTATCTTTTTTGTCAAAAATCACCTGTTTTTGCTTGAACATTAAATGCCTCCAATTGTATTTAATTCACTTCCCGGGCCCCTGGAAGCATGAAAATCACTTTAAACATGCTAATTTTAGCTCTAAAACTGATGATCTACCTACAAATGTGAACTGACTTTCAAAAATAAAACATTTGAAAACAAACAATTTTTCACCTTTCTGAAGCATGACATAATGGGGGGGTGTTATCTCTTTTGTCAAAAATCACCTGTTTTTGCTTGAACATTAAATGCCTCCAAATGGTATTTAATTCACTTCCCGGGCCCCTGGAAGCATGAAAATCACTTTAAACATGCTAATTTTAGCTCTAAAACTGATGATCTACCTACAAATGTGAACTGACGTTAAAAAATAAAACATTTGAAAACGGACCATTTTTCACCTTTCTGAAGCATGACGTAATGGGGGGTGTTATCTCTTTTGTCAAAAATCACCTGTTTTTGCTTGAACATTAAATGCCTCCAATTGGTATCTAATTCACTTCCCGGGCCCCTGGAAGCATGAAAATCACTTTAAACATGCTAATTTTAGCTCTAAAACTGATGATCTACCTACAAATGTGAACTGACGTTCAAAAATAAAACATTTGAAAACGGACCATTTTTCACCTTTCTGAAGCATGACGTAATGGGGGGGTGTTATCTCTTTTGTCAAAAATCACCTGTTTTTGCTTGAACATTAAATGCCTCCAAATGGTATCTAATTCACTTCCGGGGCCCCTGGAAGCATGAAAATCACTTTAAACATGCTAATTTTAGCTCTAAAACTGATGATCTACCTACAAATGTGAACTGATGTTCAAAAATAAAACATTTGAAAACTGACCATTTTTCACCTTTCTGAAGCATGACGTAATGGGGGGTGTTATCCCTTTTGTCAAAAATCACCTGTTTTTGCTTGAACATTAAATGCCTCCAAATGGTATTTAATTCACTTCCCGGGCCCCTGGAAGCATGAAAATCACTTTAAACATGCTTATTTTAGCTCTAAAACTGATGATCTACCTACAAATGTGAACTGACGTTCAAAAATAAAACATTTGAAAACGGACCATTTTTCACCTTTCTGAAGCATGACGTAATGGGGGGGTGTTATCTCTTTTGTCAAAAATCACCTGTTTTTGCTTGAACATTAAATGCCTCCAAATGGTATTTAATTCACTTCCCGGGCCCCTGGAAGCATGAAAATCACTTTAAACATGCTAATTTTAGCTCTAAAACTGATGATCTACCTACAAATGTGAACTGACGTTAAAAAATAAAACATTTGAAAACGGACCATTTTTCACCTTTCTGCAGCATGACGTATTGGGGGGGTGTTATCTCTTTTGTCAAAAATCACCTGTTTTTGCTTGAACATTAAATGCCTCCAAATGGTATTTAATTCACTTCCCGGGCCCCTGGAAGCATGAAAATCACTTTAAACATGCTAATTTTAGCTCTAAAACTGATGATCTACCTACAAATGTGAACTGACGTTCAAAAATAAAACATTTGAAAACTGACAATTTTTCACCTTTCTGAAGCATGACGTAATGGGGGGGTGTTATCCCTTTTGTCAAAAATCACCTGTTTTTGCTTGAACATTAAATGCCTCCAAATGGTATTTAATTCACTTCCCGGGCCCCTGGAAGCATGAAAATCACTTTAAACATGCTTATTTTAGCTCTAAAACTGATGATCTACCTACAAATGTGAACTGACGTTCAAAAATAAAACATTTGAAAACGGACCATTTTTCACCTTTCTGAAGCATGACGTAATGGGGGGGTGTTATCTCTTTTGTCAAAAATCACCTGTTTTTGCTTGAACATTAAATGCCTCCAAATGGTATTTAATTCACTTCCCGGGGTGAAGAAACACTTTTTGAGACCTCAGAGTGAGTAAATTGGCCATTTTCATGCACTTTTAACCATTCCACAAATCTTGTGTTTTGGGCCCCTGGAAGCATGAAAATCACTTTAAACATGCTAATTTTAGCTCTAAAACTGATGATCTACCTACAAATGTGAACTGACTTTCAAAAATAAAACATTTGAAAACGGACAATTTTTCACCTTTCTGAAGCATGACGTAATGGGGGGGTGTTATCTCTTTTGTCAAAAATCACCTGTTTTTGCTTGAACATTAAATGCCTCCAAATGGTATTTAATTCACTTCCCGGGCCCCTGGAAGCATGAAAATCACTTTAAACATGCTAATTTTAGCTCTAAAACTGATGATCTACCTACAAATGTGAACTGACGTTAAAAAATAAAAACATTTGAAAACGGACCATTTTTCACCTTTCTGAAGCATGACGTAATGGGGGGTGTTATCTCTTTTGTCAAAAATCACCTGTTTTTGCTTGAACATTAAATGCCTCCAATTGGTATCTAATTCACTTCCCGGGCCCCTGGAAGCATGAAAATCACTTTAAACATGCTAATTTTAGCTCTAAAACTGATGATCTACCTACAAATGTGAACTGACGTTCAAAAATAAAACATTTGAAAACGTACCATTTTTCACCTTTCTGAAGCATGACGTAATGGGGGGGTGTTATCTCTTTTGTCAAAAATCACCTGTTTTTGCTTGAACATTAAATGCCTCCAAATGGTATTTAATTCACTTCCCGGGGTGAAGTAACACTTTTTGAGACCTCAGAGTGAGTAAATTGGCCATTTTCATGCACTTTTAACCATTTCACAAATCTTGTGTTTTGGGCCCCTGGAAGCATGAAAATCACTTTAAACATGCTAATTTTAGCTCTAAAACTGATGATCTACCTACAAATGTGAACTGACGTTAAAAAATAAAACATTTGAAAACGGACCATTTTCCACCTTTCTGAAGCATGACGTAATGGGGGGGGTGTTATCTCTTTTGTCAAAAATCACCTGTTTTTGCTTGAACATTAAATACCTCCAAATGGTATTTCATTCACTTCCCGGGCCCCTGGAAGCATGAAAATCACTTTAAACATGCTTATTTTAGCTCTAAAACTGATGATCTACCTACAAATGTGAACTGACGTTCAAAAATAAAACATTTGAAAACGGACCATTTTTCACCTTTCTGAAGCATGACGTAATGGGGGGGTGTTATCTCTTTTGTCAAAAATCACCTGTTTTTGCTTGAACATTAAATGCCTCCAAATGGTATCTAATTCACTTCCGGGGCCCCTGGAAGCATGAAAATCACTTTAAACATGCTAATTTTAGCTCTAAAACTGATGATCTACCTACAAATGTGAACTGACGTTAAAAAATAAAACATTTGAAAACGGACCATTTTCCACCTTTCTGAAGCATGACGTAATGGGGGGGTGTTATCTCTTTTGTCAAAAATCACCTGTTTTTGCTTGAACATTAAATACCTCCAAATGGTATTTCATTCACTTCCCGGGCCCCTGGAAGCATGAAAATCACTTTAAACATGCTTATTTTAGCTCTAAAACTGATGATCTACCTACAAATGTGAACTGACGTTCAAAAATAAAACATTTGAAAACGGACCATTTTTCACCTTTCTGAAGCATGACGTAATGGGGGGGTGTTATCTCTTTTGTCAAAAATCACCTGTTTTTGCTTGAACATTAAATGCCTCCAAATGGTATCTAATTCACTTCCGGGGCCCCTGGAAGCATGAAAATCACTTTAAACATGCTAATTTTAGCTCTAAAACTGATGATCTACCTACAAATGTGAACTGATGTTCAAAAATAAAACATTTGAAAACTGACCATTTTTCACCTTTCTGAAGCATGACATAATGGGGGGGTGTTATCTCTTTTGTCAAAAATCACCTGTTTTTGCTTGAACATTAAATGCCTCCAAATGGTATTTAATTCACTTCCCGGGCCCCTGGAAGCATGAAAATCACTTTAAACATGCTTATTTTAGCTCTAAAACTGATGATCTACCTACAAATGTGAACTGACGTTCAAAAATAAAACATTTGAAAACGGACCATTTTTCACCTTTCTGAAGCATGACGTAATGGGGGGGTGTTATCTCTTTTGTCAAAAATCACCTGTTTTTGCTTGAACATTAAATGCCTCCAAATGGTATTTAATTCACTTCCCGAGCCCCTGGAAGCATGAAAATCACTTTAAACATGCTAATTTTAGCTCTAAAACTGATGATCTACCTACAAATGTGAACTGACGTTAAAAAATAAAACATTTGAAAACGGACCATTTTTCACCTTTCTGAAGCATGACGTAATGGGGGGGTGTTATCTCTTTTGTCAAAAATCACCTGTTTTTGCTTGAACATTAAATGCCTCCAAATGGTATCTAATTCACTTCCGGGGCCCCTGGAAGCATGAAAATCACTTTAAACATGCTAATTTTAGCTCTAAAACTGATGATCTACCTACAAATGTGAACTGACGTTTAAAAATAAAACATTTGAAAACTGACCATTTTTCACCTTTCTGAAGCATGACGTAATGGGGGGTGTTATCTCTTTTGTCAAAAATCACCTGTTTTTGCTTGAACATTAAATGCCTCCAAATGGTATCTAATTCACTTCCGGGGCCCCTGGAAGCATGAAAATCACTTTAAACATGCTAATTTTAGCTCTAAAACTGATGATCTACCTACAAATGTGAACTGACGTTCAAAAATAAAACATTTGAAAACGTACCATTTTTCACCTTTCTGAAGCATGACGTAATGGGGGGTGTTATCTCTTTTGTCAAAAATCACCTGTTTTTGCTTGAACATTAAATGCCTCCAAATGGTATTTAATTCACTTCCCGGGGTGAAGAAACACTTTTTGAGACCTCAGAGTGAGTAAATTGGCCATTTTCATGCACTTTTAACCATTTCACAAATCTTGTGTTTTGGGCCCCTGGAAGCATGAAAATCACTTTAAACATGCTAATTTTAGCTCTAAAACTGATGATCTACCTACAAATGTGAACTGACGTTAAAAAATAAAACATTTGAAAACGGACAATTTTTCACCTTTCTGCAGCATGACGTAATGGGGGGGTGTTATCTCTTTTGTCAAAAATCACCTGTTTTTGCTTGAACATTAAATGCCTCCAAATGGTATTTAATTCACTTCCCGGGCCCCTGGAAGCATGAAAATCGCTTTAAACATGCTAATTTTAGCTCTAAAACTGATGATCTACCTACAAATGTGAACTGACGTTCAAAAATAAAACATTTGAAAACTGACCATTTTTCACCTTTCTGAAGCATGACGTAATGGGGGGGTGTTATCTCTTTTGTCAAAAATCACCTGTTTTTGCTTGAACATTAAATGCCTCCAAATGGTATTTAATTCACTTCCCGGGCCCCTGGAAGCATGAAAATCACTTTAAACATGCTAATTTTAGCTCTAAAACTGATGATCTACCTACAAATGTGAACTGACGTTCTAAAATAAAACATTTGAAAAAGGACCATTTTTCACCTTTCTGAAGCGTGACGTAATGGGGGGGTGTTATCTCTTTTGTCAAAAATCACCTGTTTTTGCTTGAACATTAAATGCCTCCAAATGGTATTTAATTCACTTCCCGGGGTGAAGAAACACTTTTTGAGACCTCAGAGTGAGTAAATTGGCCACTTTCATGCACTTTTAACCATTTCACAAATCTTGTGTTTTGGGCCCCTGGAAGCATGAAAATCACTTTAAACATGCTAATTTTAGCTCTAAAACTGATGATCTACCTACAAATGTGAAATGATGTTCAAAAATAAAACATTTGAAAACGGACCATTTTTCACCTTTCTGAAGCATGACGTAATGGGGGGGTGTTATCTCTTTTGTCAAAAATCACCTGTTTTTGCTTGAACATTAAATGCCTCCAAATGGTATTTAATTCACTTCCCGGGCCCCTGGAAGCATGAAAATCACTTTAAACATGCTAATTTTAGCTCTAAAACTGATGATCTACCTACAAATGTGAACTGACGTTCAAAAATAAAACATTTGAAAACGGACCATTTTTCACCTTTCTGAAGCGTGACGTAATGGGGGGCTGTTATCTCTTTTGTCAAAAATCACCTGTTTTTGCTTGAACATTAAATGCCTCCAAATGGTATTTAATTCACTTCCCGGGGTGAAGAAACACTTTTTGAGACCTCAGAGTGAGTAAATTGGCCATTTTCATGCACTTTTAACCATTTCACAAATCTTGTGTTTTGGGCCCCTGGAAGCATGAAAATCACTTTAAACATGCTAATTTTAGCTCTAAAACTGATGATCTACCTACAAATGTGAACTGATGTTCAAAAATAAAACATTTGAAAACGGACCATTTTTCACCTTTCTGAAGCATGACGTAATGGGGGGGTGTTATCTCTTTTGTCAAAAATCACCTGTTTTTGCTTGAACATTAAATGCCTCCAAATGGTATTTAATTCACTTCCCGGGCCCCTGGAAGCATGAAAATCACTTTAAACATGCTAATTTTAGCTCTAAAACTGATGATCTACCTACAAATGTGAACTGACATTCAAAAATAAAACATTTGAAAACTGACCATTTTTCACCTTTCTGAAGCATGACGTAATGGGGGGGTGTTATCTCTTTTGTCAAAATTCACCTGTTTTTGCTTGAACATTAAATGCCTCCAAATGGTATTTAATTCACTTCCCGGGCCCCTGGAAGCATGAAAATCACTTTAAACATGCTTATTTTACTCTAAAACTGATGATCTACCTACAAATGTGAACTGACGTTCAAAAATAAAACATTTGAAAACGGACCATTTTTCACCTTTCTGAAGCATGACGTAATGGGGGGGTGTTATCTCTTTTGTCAAAAATCACCTGTTTTTGCTTGAACATTAAATGCCTCCAAATGGTATTTAATTCACTTCCCGGGCCCCTGGAAGCATGAAAATCACTTTAAACATGCTAATTTTAGCTCTAAAACTGATGATCTACCTACAAATGTGAACTGACGTTCAAAAATAAAACATTTGAAAACTGACAATTTTTCACCTTTCTGAAGCATGACGTAATGGGGGGTGTTATCCCTTTTGTCAAAAATCACCTGTTTTTGCTTGAACATTAAATGCCTCCAAATGGTATTTAATTCACTTCCCGGGCCCCTGGAAGCATGAAAATCACTTTAAACATGCTTATTTTAGCTCTAAAACTGATGATCTACCTACAAATGTGAACTGACGTTCAAAAATAAAACATTTGAAAACGGACCATTTTTCACCTTTCTGAAGCATGACGTAATGGGGGGGTGTTATCTCTTTTGTCAAAAATCACCTGTTTTTGCTTGAACATTAAATGCCTCCAAATGGTATTTAATTCACTTCCCGGGGTGAAGAAACACTTTTTGAGACCTCAGAGTGAGTAAATTGGCCATTTTCATGCACTTTTAACCATTCCACAAATCTTGTGTTTTGGGCCCCTGGAAGCATGAAAATCACTTTAAACATGCTAATTTTAGCTCTAAAACTGATGATCTACCTACAAATGTGAACTGACTTTCAAAAATAAAACATTTGAAAACGGACAATTTTTCACCTTTCTGAAGCATGACGTAATGGGGGGGTGTTATCTCTTTTGTCAAAAATCACCTGTTTTTGCTTGAACATTAAATGCCTCCAAATGGTATTTAATTCACTTCCCGGGCCCCGGAAGCATGAAAATCACTTTAAACATGCTAATTTTAGCTCTAAAACTGATGATCTACCTACAAATGTGAACTGACGTTAAAAAATAAAACATTTGAAAACGGACCATTTTTCACCTTTCTGAAGCATGACGTAATGGGGGGTTTTATCTCTTTTGTCAAAAATCACCTGTTTTTGCTTGAACATTAAATGCCTCCAAATGGTATCTAATTCACTTCCCGGGCCCCTGGAAGCATGAAAATCACTTTAAACATGCTAATTTTAGCTCTAAAACTGATGATCTACCTACAAATGTGAACTGACGTTCAAAAATAAAACATTTGAAAACTGACCATTTTTCACCTTTCTGAAGAATGACGTAATGGGGGGCTGTTATCTCTTTTGTCAAAAATCACCTGTTTTTGCTTGAACATTAAATGCCTCCAAATGGTATTTAATTCACTTCCCGGGGTGAAGAAACACTTTTTGAGACCTCAGAGTGAGTAAATTGGCCATTTTCATGCACTTTTAACCATTTCACAAATCTTGTGTTTTGGGCCCCTGGAAGCATGAAAATCACTTTAAACATGCTAATTTTAGCTCTAAAACTGATGATCTACCTACAAATGTGAACTGATGTTCAAAAATAAAACATTTGAAAACGGACCATTTTTCACCTTTCTGAAGCATGACGTAATGGGGGGGTGTTATCTCTTTTGTCAAAAATCACCTGTTTTTGCTTGAACATTAAATGCCTCCAAATGGTATTTAATTCACTTCCCGGGCCCCTGGAAGCATGAAAATCACTTTAAACATGCTAATTTTAGCTCTAAAACTGATGATCTACCTACAAATGTGAACTGACATTCAAAAATAAAACATTTGAAAACTGACCATTTTTCACCTTTCTGAAGCATGACGTAATGGGGTGGTGTTATCTCTTTTGTCAAAAATCACCTGTTTTTGCTTGAACATTAAATGCCTCCAAATGGTATTTAATTCACTTCCCGGGCCCCTGGAAGCATGAAAATCACTTTAAACATGCTTATTTTACTCTAAAACTGATGATCTACCTACAAATGTGAACTGACGTTCAAAAATAAAACATTTGAAAATGGACCATTTTTCACCTTTCTGAAGCATGACGTAATGGGGGGGTGTTATCTCTTTTGTCAAAAATCACCTGTTTTTGCTTGAACATTAAATGCCTCCAAATGGTATTTAATTCACTTCCCGGGCCCCTGGAAGCATGAAAATCGCTTTAAACATGCTAATTTTAGCTCTAAAACTGATGATCTACCTACAAATGTGAACTGACGTTCAAAAATAAAACATTTGAAAACGGACCATTTTTCACCTTTCTGAAGCGTGACGTAATGGGGGGCTGTTATCTCTTTTGTCAAAAATCACCTGTTTTTGCTTGAACATTAAATGCCTCCAAATGGTATTTAATTCACTTCCCGGGGTGAAGAAACACTTTTTGAGACCTCAGAGTGAGTAAATTGGCCATTTTCATGCACTTTTAACCATTTCACAAATCTTGTGTTTTGGGCCCCTGGAAGCATGAAAATCTCTTTAAACATGCTAATTTTAGCTCTAAAACTGATGATCTACCTACAAATGTGAACTGATGTTCAAAAATAAAACATTTGAAAACGGACCATTTTTCACCTTTCTGAAGCATGACGTAATGGGGGGGTGTTATCTCTTTTGTCAAAAATCACCTGTTTTTGCTTGAACATTAAATGCCTCCAAATGGTATTTAATTCACTTCCCGGGCCCCTGGAAGCATGAAAATCACTTTAAACATGCTAATTTTAGCTCTAAAACTGATGATCTACCTACAAATGTGAACTGACATTCAAAAATAAAACATTTGAAAACTCACCATTTTTCACCTTTCTGAAGCATGACGTAATGGGGGGGTGTTATCTCTTTTGTCAAAAATCACCTGTTTTTGCTTGAACATTAAATGCCTCCAAATGGTATTTAATTCACTTCCCGGGCCCCTGGAAGCATGAAAATCACTTTAAACATGCTTATTTTACTCTAAAACTGATGATCTACCTACAAATGTGAACTGACGTTCAAAAATAAAACATTTGAAAACGGACCATTTTTCACCTTTCTGAAGCATGACGTAATGGGGGGGTGTTATCTCTTTTGTCAAAAATCACCTGTTTTTGCTTGAACATTAAATGCCTCCAAATGGTATTTAATTCACTTCCCGGGCCCCTGGAAGCATGAAAATCACTTTAAACATGCTAATTTTAGCTCTAAAACTGATGATCTACCTACAAATGTGAACTGACGTTCAAAAATAAAACATTTGAAAACTGACAATTTTTCACCTTTCTGAAGCATGACGTAATGGGGGGTGTTATCCCTTTTGTCAAAAATCACCTGTTTTTGCTTGAACATTAAATGCCTCCAAATGGTATTTAATTCACTTCCCGGGCCCCTGGAAGCATGAAAATCACTTTAAACATGCTTATTTTAGCTCTAAAACTGATGATCTACCTACAAATGTGAACTGACGTTCAAAAATAAAACATTTGAAAACGGACCATTTTTCACCTTTCTGAAGCATGACGTAATGGGGGGGTGTTATCTCTTTTGTCAAAAATCACCTGTTTTTGCTTGAACATTAAATGCCTCCAAATGGTATTTAATTCACTTCCCGGGGTGAAGAAACACTTTTTGAGACCTCAGAGTGAGTAAATTGGCCATTTTCATGCACTTTTAACCATTCCACAAATCTTGTGTTTTGGGCCCCTGGAAGCATGAAAATCACTTTAAACATGCTAATTTTAGCTCTAAAACTGATGATCTACCTACAAATGTGAACTGACTTTCAAAAATAAAACATTTGAAAACGGACAATTTTTCACCTTTCTGAAGCATGACGTAATGGGGGGTGTTATCTCTTTTGTCAAAAATCACCTGTTTTTGCTTGAACATTAAATGCCTCCAAATGGTATTTAATTCACTTCCCGGGCCCCGGAAGCATGAAAATCACTTTAAACATGCTAATTTTAGCTCTAAAACTGATGATCTACCTACAAATGTGAACTGACGTTAAAAAATAAAACATTTGAAAACGGACCATTTTTCACCTTTCTGAAGCATGACGTAATGGGGGGTTTTATCTCTTTTGTCAAAAATCACCTGTTTTTGCTTGAACATTAAATGCCTCCAAATGGTATCTAATTCACTTCCCGGGCCCCTGGAAGCATGAAAATCACTTTAAACATGCTAATTTTAGCTCTAAAACTGATGATCTACCTACAAATGTGAACTGACGTTCAAAAATAAAACATTTGAAAACTGACCATTTTTCACCTTTCTGAAGAATGACGTAATGGGGGGCTGTTATCTCTTTTGTCAAAAATCACCTGTTTTTGCTTGAACATTAAATGCCTCCAAATGGTATTTAATTCACTTCCCGGGGTGAAGAAACACTTTTTGAGACCTCAGAGTGAGTAAATTGGCCATTTTCATGCACTTTTAACCATTTCACAAATCTTGTGTTTTGGGCCCCTGGAAGCATGAAAATCACTTTAAACATGCTAATTTTAGCTCTAAAACTGATGATCTACCTACAAATGTGAACTGATGTTCAAAAATAAAACATTTGAAAACGGACCATTTTTCACCTTTCTGAAGCATGACGTAATGGGGGGGTGTTATCTCTTTTGTCAAAAATCACCTGTTTTTGCTTGAACATTAAATGCCTCCAAATGGTATTTAATTCACTTCCCGGGCCCCTGGAAGCATGAAAATCACTTTAAACATGCTAATTTTAGCTCTAAAACTGATGATCTACCTACAAATGTGAACTGACATTCAAAAATAAAACATTTGAAAACTGACCATTTTTCACCTTTCTGAAGCATGACGTAATGGGGTGGTGTTATCTCTTTTGTCAAAAATCACCTGTTTTTGCTTGAACATTAAATGCCTCCAAATGGTATTCAATTCACTTCCCGGGCCCCTGGAAGCATGAAAATCACTTTAAACATGCTTATTTTACTCTAAAACTGATGATCTACCTACAAATGTGAACTGACGTTCAAAAATAAAACATTTGAAAACGGACCATTTTTCACCTTTCTGAAGCATGACGTAATGGGGGGGTGTTATCTCTTTTGTCAAAAATCACCTGTTTTTGCTTGAACATTAAATGCCTCCAAATGGTATTTAATTCACTTCCCGGGGTGAAGAAACACTTTTTGAGACCTCAGAGTGAGTAAATTGGCCATTTTCATGCACTTTTAACCATTCCACAAATCTTGTGTTTTGGGCCCCTGGAAGCATGAAAATCACTTTAAACATGCTAATTTTAGCTCTAAAACTGATGATCTACCTACAAATGTGAACTGACTTTCAAAAATAAAACATTTGAAAACGGACAATTTTTCACCTTTCTGAAGCATGACGTAATGGGGGGGTGTTATCTCTTTTGTCAAAAATCACCTGTTTTTGCTTGAACATTAAATGCCTCCAAATGGTATTTAATTCACTTCCCGGGCCCCGGAAGCATGAAAATCACTTTAAACATGCTAATTTTAGCTCTAAAACTGATGATCTACCTACAAATGTGAACTGACGTTAAAAAATAAAACATTTGAAAACGGACCATTTTTCACCTTTCTGAAGCATGACGTAATGGGGGGTTTTATCTCTTTTGTCAAAAATCACCTGTTTTTGCTTGAACATTAAATGCCTCCAAATGGTATCTAATTCACTTCCCGGGCCCCTGGAAGCATGAAAATCACTTTAAACATGCTAATTTTAGCTCTAAAACTGATGATCTACCTACAAATGTGAACTGACGTTCAAAAATAAAACATTTGAAAACTGACCATTTTTCACCTTTCTGAAGAATGACGTAATGGGGGGCTGTTATCTCTTTTGTCAAAAATCACCTGTTTTTGCTTGAACATTAAATGCCTCCAAATGGTATTTAATTCACTTCCCGGGGTGAAGAAACACTTTTTGAGACCTCAGAGTGAGTAAATTGGCCATTTTCATGCACTTTTAACCATTTCACAAATCTTGTGTTTTTGGCCCCTGGAAGCATGAAAATCACTTTAAACATGCTAATTTTAGCTCTAAAACTGATGATCTACCTACAAATGTGAACTGATGTTCAAAAATAAAACATTTGAAAACGGACCATTTTTCACCTTTCTGAAGCATGACGTAATGGGGGGGTGTTATCTCTTTTGTCAAAAATCACCTGTTTTTGCTTGAACATTAAATGCCTCCAAATGGTATTTAATTCACTTCCCGGGCCCCTGGAAGCATGAAAATCACTTTAAACATGCTAATTTTAGCTCTAAAACTGATGATCTACCTACAAATGTGAACTGACATTCAAAAATAAAACATTTGAAAACTGACCATTTTTCACCTTTCTGAAGCATGACGTAATGGGGTGGTGTTATCTCTTTTGTCAAAAATCACCTGTTTTTGCTTGAACATTAAATGCCTCCAAATGGTATTTAATTCACTTCCCGGGCCCCTGGAAGCATGAAAATCACTTTAAACATGCTTATTTTACTCTAAAACTGATGATCTACCTACAAATGTGAACTGACGTTCAAAAATAAAACATTTGAAAACGGACCATTTTTCACCTTTCTGAAGCATGACGTAATGGGGGGGTGTTATCTCTTTTGTCAAAAATCACCTGTTTTTGCTTGAACATTAAATGCCTCCAAATGGTATTTAATTCACTTCCCGGCCCCCTGGAAGCATGAAAATCACTTTAAACATGCTAATTTTAGCTCTAAAACTGATGATCTACCTACAAATGTGAACTGACGTTCAAAAATAAAACATTTGAAAACTGACAATTTTTCACCTTTCTGAAGCATGACGTAATGGGGGGTGTTATCCCTTTTGTCAAAAATCACCTGTTTTTGCTTGAACATTAAATGCCTCCAAATGGTATTTAATTCACTTCCCGGGCCCCTGGAAGCATGAAAATCACTTTAAACATGCTTATTTTAGCTCTAAAACTGATGATCTACCTACAAATGTGAACTGACGTTCAAAAATAAAACATTTGAAAACGGACCATTTTTCACCTTTCTTAAGCATGACGTAATGGGGGGGTGTTATCTCTTTTGTCAAAAATCACCTGTTTTTGCTTGAACATTAAATGCCTCCAAATGGTATTTAATTCACTTCCCGGGGTGAAGAAACACTTTTTGAGACCTCAGAGTGAGTAAATTGGCCATTTTCATGCACTTTTAACCATTCCACAAATCTTGTGTTTTGGCCCCCTGGAAGCATGAAAATCACTTTAAACATGCTAATTTTAGCTCTAAAACTGATGATCTACCTACAAATGTGAACTGATGTTCAAAAATAAAACATTTGAAAACGGACCATTTTTCACCTTTCTGAAGCATGACGTAATGGGGGGGTGTTATCTCTTTTGTCAAAAATCACCTGTTTTTGCTTGAACATTAAATGCCTCCAAATGGTATTTAATTCACTTCCCGGGCCCCTGGAAGCATGAAAATCACTTTAAACATGCTAATTTTAGCTCTAAAACTGATGATCTACCTACAAATGTGAACTGACATTCAAAAATAAAACATTTGAAAACTCACCATTTTTCACCTTTCTGAAGCATGACGTAATGGGGGGGTGTTATCTCTTTTGTCAAAAATCACCTGTTTTTGCTTGAACATTAAATGCCTCCAAATGGTATTTAATTCACTTCCCGGGCCCCTGGAAGCATGAAAATCACTTTAAACATGCTTATTTTACTCTAAAACTGATGATCTACCTACAAATGTGAACTGACGTTCAAAAATAAAACATTTGAAAACGGACCATTTTTCACCTTTCTGAAGCATGACGTAATGGGGGGGTGTTATCTCTTTTGTCAAAAATCACCTGTTTTTGCTTGAACATTAAATGCCTCCAAATGGTATTTAATTCACTTCCCGGGCCCCTGGAAGCATGAAAATCACTTTAAACATGCTAATTTTAGCTCTAAAACTGATGATCTACCTACAAATGTGAACTGACGTTCAAAAATAAAACATTTGAAAACTGACAATTTTTCACCTTTCTGAAGCATGACGTAATGGGGGGTGTTATCCCTTTTGTCAAAAATCACCTGTTTTTGCTTGAACATTAAATGCCTCCAAATGGTATTTAATTCACTTCCCGGGCCCCTGGAAGCATGAAAATCACTTTAAACATGCTTATTTTAGCTCTAAAACTGATGATCTACCTACAAATGTGAACTGACGTTCAAAAATAAAACATTTGAAAACGGACCATTTTTCACCTTTCTGAAGCATGACGTAATGGGGGGGTGTTATCTCTTTTGTCAAAAATCACCTGTTTTTGCTTGAACATTAAATGCCTCCAAATGGTATTTAATTCACTTCCCGGGGTGAAGAAACACTTTTTGAGACCTCAGAGTGAGTAAATTGGCCATTTTCATGCACTTTTAACCATTCCACAAATCTTGTGTTTTGGGCCCCTGGAAGCATGAAAATCACTTTAAACATGCTAATTTTAGCTCTAAAACTGATGATCTACCTACAAATGTGAACTGACTTTCAAAAATAAAACATTTGAAAACGGACAATTTTTCACCTTTCTGAAGCATGACGTAATGGGGGGTGTTATCTCTTTTGTCAAAAATCACCTGTTTTTGCTTGAACATTAAATGCCTCCAAATGGTATTTAATTCACTTCCCGGGCCCCGGAAGCATGAAAATCACTTTAAACATGCTAATTTTAGCTCTAAAACTGATGATCTACCTACAAATGTGAACTGACGTTAAAAAATAAAACATTTGAAAACGGACCATTTTTCACCTTTCTGAAGCATGACGTAATGGGGGGTTTTATCTCTTTTGTCAAAAATCACCTGTTTTTGCTTGAACATTAAATGCCTCCAAATGGTATCTAATTCACTTCCCGGGCCCCTGGAAGCATGAAAATCACTTTAAACATGCTAATTTTAGCTCTAAAACTGATGATCTACCTACAAATGTGAACTGACGTTCAAAAATAAAACATTTGAAAACTGACCATTTTTCACCTTTCTGAAGAATGACGTAATGGGGGGCTGTTATCTCTTTTGTCAAAAATCACCTGTTTTTGCTTGAACATTAAATGCCTCCAAATGGTATTTAATTCACTTCCCGGGGTGAAGAAACACTTTTTGAGACCTCAGAGTGAGTAAATTGGCCATTTTCATGCACTTTTAACCATTTCACAAATCTTGTGTTTTGGGCCCCTGGAAGCATGAAAATCACTTTAAACATGCTAATTTTAGCTCTAAAACTGATGATCTACCTACAAATGTGAACTGATGTTCAAAAATAAAACATTTGAAAACGGACCATTTTTCACCTTTCTGAAGCATGACGTAATGGGGGGGTGTTATCTCTTTTGTCAAAAATCACCTGTTTTTGCTTGAACATTAAATGCCTCCAAATGGTATTTAATTCACTTCCCGGGCCCCTGGAAGCATGAAAATCACTTTAAACATGCTAATTTTAGCTCTAAAACTGATGATCTACCTACAAATGTGAACTGACATTCAAAAATAAAACATTTGAAAACTGACCATTTTTCACCTTTCTGAAGCATGACGTAATGGGGTGGTGTTATCTCTTTTGTCAAAAATCACCTGTTTTTGCTTGAACATTAAATGCCTCCAAATGGTATTCAATTCACTTCCCGGGCCCCTGGAAGCATGAAAATCACTTTAAACATGCTTATTTTACTCTAAAACTGATGATCTAAATACAAATGTGAACTGACGTTCAAAAATAAAACATTTGAAAACGGACCATTTTTCACCTTTCTGAAGCATGACGTAATGGGGGGGTGTTATCTCTTTTGTCAAAAATCACCTGTTTTTGCTTGAACATTAAATGCCTCCAAATGGTATTTAATTCACTTCCCGGGGTGAAGAAACACTTTTTGAGACCTCAGAGTGAGTAAATTGGCCATTTTCATGCACTTTTAACCATTCCACAAATCTTGTGTTTTGGGCCCCTGGAAGCATGAAAATCACTTTAAACATGCTAATTTTAGCTCTAAAACTGATGATCTACCTACAAATGTGAACTGACTTTCAAAAATAAAACATTTGAAAACGGACAATTTTTCACCTTTCTGAAGCATGACGTAATGGGGGGGTGTTATCTCTTTTGTCAAAAATCACCTGTTTTTGCTTGAACATTAAATGCCTCCAAATGGTATTTAATTCACTTCCCGGGCCCCGGAAGCATGAAAATCACTTTAAACATGCTAATTTTAGCTCTAAAACTGATGATCTACCTACAAATGTGAACTGACGTTAAAAAATAAAACATTTGAAAACGGACCATTTTTCACCTTTCTGAAGCATGACGTAATGGGGGGTTTTATCTCTTTTGTCAAAAATCACCTGTTTTTGCTTGAACATTAAATGCCTCCAAATGGTATCTAATTCACTTCCCGGGCCCCTGGAAGCATGAAAATCACTTTAAACATGCTAATTTTAGCTCTAAAACTGATGATCTACCTACAAATGTGAACTGACGTTCAAAAATAAAACATTTGAAAACTGACCATTTTTCACCTTTCTGAAGAATGACGTAATGGGGGGCTGTTATCTCTTTTGTCAAAAATCACCTGTTTTTGCTTGAACATTAAATGCCTCCAAATGGTATTTAATTCACTTCCCGGGGTGAAGAAACACTTTTTGAGACCTCAGAGTGAGTAAATTGGCCATTTTCATGCACTTTTAACCATTTCACAAATCTTGTGTTTTTGGCCCCTGGAAGCATGAAAATCACTTTAAACATGCTAATTTTAGCTCTAAAACTGATGATCTACCTACAAATGTGAACTGATGTTCAAAAATAAAACATTTGAAAACGGACCATTTTTCACCTTTCTGAAGCATGACGTAATGGGGGGGTGTTATCTCTTTTGTCAAAAATCACCTGTTTTTGCTTGAACATTAAATGCCTCCAAATGGTATTTAATTCACTTCCCGGGCCCCTGGAAGCATGAAAATCACTTTAAACATGCTAATTTTAGCTCTAAAACTGATGATCTACCTACAAATGTGAACTGACATTCAAAAATAAAACATTTGAAAACTGACCATTTTTCACCTTTCTGAAGCATGACGTAATGGGGTGGTGTTATCTCTTTTGTCAAAAATCACCTGTTTTTGCTTGAACATTAAATGCCTCCAAATGGTATTTAATTCACTTCCCGGGCCCCTGGAAGCATGAAAATCACTTTAAACATGCTTATTTTACTCTAAAACTGATGATCTACCTACAAATGTGAACTGACGTTCAAAAATAAAACATTTGAAAACGGACCATTTTTCACCTTTCTGAAGCATGACGTAATGGGGGGGTGTTATCTCTTTTGTCAAAAATCACCTGTTTTTGCTTGAACATTAAATGCCTCCAAATGGTATTTAATTCACTTCCCGGCCCCCTGGAAGCATGAAAATCACTTTAAACATGCTAATTTTAGCTCTAAAACTGATGATCTACCTACAAATGTGAACTGACGTTCAAAAATAAAACATTTGAAAACTGACAATTTTTCACCTTTCTGAAGCATGACGTAATGGGGGGTGTTATCCCTTTTGTCAAAAATCACCTGTTTTTGCTTGAACATTAAATGCCTCCAAATGGTATTTAATTCACTTCCCGGGCCCCTGGAAGCATGAAAATCACTTTAAACATGCTTATTTTAGCTCTAAAACTGATGATCTACCTACAAATGTGAACTGACGTTCAAAAATAAAACATTTGAAAACGGACCATTTTTCACCTTTCTTAAGCATGACGTAATGGGGGGGGTGTTATCTCTTTTGTCAAAAATCACCTGTTTTTGCTTGAACATTAAATGCCTCCAAATGGTATTTAATTCACTTCCCGGGGTGAAGAAACACTTTTTGAGACCTCAGAGTGAGTAAATTGGCCATTTTCATGCACTTTTAACCATTCCACAAATCTTGTGTTTTGGCCCCCTGGAAGCATGAAAATCACTTTAAACATGCTAATTTTAGCTCTAAAACTGATGATCTACCTACAAATGTGAACTGACGTTCAAAAATAAAACATTTGAAAACTGACCATTTTTCACCTTTCTGAAGAATGACGTAATGGGGGGGTGTTATCTCTTTTGTCAAAAATCACCTGTTTTTGCTTGAACATTAAATGCCTCCAAATGGTATTTAATTCACTTCCCGGGCCCCTGGAAGCATGAAAATCACTTTAAACATGCTAATTTTAGCTCTAAAACTGATGATCTACCTACAAATGTGAACTGACTTTCAAAAATAAAACATTTGAAAACGGACAATTTTTCACCTTTCTGAAGCATGACGTAATGGGGGGGGGGGGTGTTATCTCTTTTGTCAAAAATCACCTGCTTTTGCTTGAACATTAAATGCCTCCAAATGGTATTTAATTCACTTCCCGGGCCCCTGGAAGCATGAAAATCACTTTAAACATGCTAATTTTAGCTCTAAAACTGATGATCTACCTACAAATGTGAACTGACGTTCAAAAATAAAACATTTGAAAACATACAATTTTTCACCTTTCTGAAGCATGACGTAATGGGGGGGTGTTATCTCTTTTGTCAAAAATCACCTGTTTTTGCTTGAACATTAAATGCCTCCAAATGGTATTTAATTCACTTCCCGGGGTGAAGAAACACTTTTTGAGACCTCAGAGTGAGTAAATTGGCCATTTTCATGCACTTTTAACCATTTCACAAATCTTGTGTTTTGGGCCCCTGGAAGCATGAAAATCACTTTAAACATGCTAATTTTAGCTCTAAAACTGATGATCTACCTACAAATGTGAACTGACGTTAAAAAATAAAACATTTGAAAACGGACAATTTTTCACCTTTCTGCAGCATGACGTAATGGGGGGGTGTTATCTCTTTTGTCAAAAATCACCTGTTTTTGCTTGAACATTAAATGCCTCCAAATGGTATTTAATTCACTTCCCGGGCCCCTGGAAGCATGAAAATCACTTTAAACATGCTTATTTTAGCTCTAAAACTGATGATCTACCTACAAATGTGAACTGACGTTCAAAAATAAAACATTTGAAAACGGACCATTTTTCACCTTTCTGAAGCATGACGTAATGGGGGGGTGTTATCTCTTTTGTCAAAAATCACCTGTTTTTGCTTGAACATTAAATGCCTCCAAATGGTATCTAATTCACTTCCCGGGCCCCTGGAAGCATGAAAATCACTTTAAACATGCTAATTTTAGCTCTAAAACTGATGATCTACCTACAAATGTGAACTGACGTTCAAAAATAAAACATTTGAAAACTGACCATTTTTCACCTTTCTGAAGCATGACGTAATGGGGGGGTGTTATCTCTTTTGTCAAAAATCACCTGTTTTTGCTTGAACATTAAATGCCTCCAAATGGTATTTAATTCACTTCCCGGGGTGAAGAAACACTTTTTGAGACCTCAGAGTGAGTAAATTGGCCATTTTCATGCACTTTTAACCATTTCACAAATCTTGTGTTTTGGGCCCCTGGAAGCATGAAAATCACTTTAAACATGCTAATTTTAGCTCTAAAACTGATGATCTACCTACAAATGTGAACTGATGTTCAAAAATAAAACATTTGAAAACGGACCATTTTTCACCTTTCTGAAGCATGACGTAATGGGGGGGTGTTATCTCTTTTGTCAAAAATCACCTGTTTTTGCTTGAACATTAAATGCCTCCAAATGGTATTTAATTCACTTCCCGGGCCCCTGGAAGCATGAAAATCACTTTAAACATGCTAATTTTAGCTCTAAAACTGATGATCTACCTACAAATGTGAACTGACGTTCAAAAATAAAACATTTGAAAACGGACCATTTTTCACCTTTCTGAAGCGTGACGTAATGGGGGGGTGTTATCTCTTTTGTCAAAAATCACCTGTTTTTGCTTGAACATTAAATGCCTCCAAATGGTATTTAATTCACTTCCCGGGGTGAAGAAACACTTTTTGAGACCTCAGAGTGAGTAAATTGGCCATTTTCATGCACTTTTAACCATTTCACAAATCTTGTGTTTTGGGCCCCTGGAAGCATGAAAATCACTTTAAACATGCTAATTTTAGCTCTAAAACTGATGATCTACCTACAAATGTGAACTGATGTTCAAAAATAAAACATTTGAAAACGGACCATTTTTCACCTTTCTGAAGCATGACGTAATGGGGGGGTGTTATCTCTTTTGTCAAAAATCACCTGTTTTTGCTTGAACATTAAATGCCTCCAAATGGTATTTAATTCACTTCCCGGGCCCCTGGAAGCATGAAAATCACTTTAAACATGCTAATTTTAGCTCTAAAACTGATGATCTACCTACAAATGTGAACTGACGTTCAAAAATAAAACATTTGAAAACTGACCATTTTTCACCTTTCTGAAGCATGACGTAATGGGGGGGTGTTATCTCATTTGTCAAAAATCACCTGTTTTTGCTTGAACATTAAATGCCTCCAAATGGTATTTAATTCACTTCCCGGGCCCCTGGAAGCATGAAAATCACTTTAAACATGCTAATTTTAGCTCTAAAACTGATGATCTACCTACAAATGTGAACTGAAGTTCAAAAATAAAACATTTGAAAACGTACCATTTTTCACCTTTCTGAAGCATGACGTAATGGGGGGGTGTTATCTCTTTTGTCAAAAATCACCTGTTTTTGCTTGAACATTAAATGCCTCCAAATGGTATTTAATTCACTTCCCGGGGTGAAGAAACACTTTTTGAGACCTCAGAGTGAGTAAATTGGCCATTTTCATGCACTTTTAACCATTTCACAAATCTTGTGTTTTGGGCCCCTGGAAGCATGAAAATCACTTTAAACATGCTAATTTTAGCTCTAAAACTGATGATCTACCTACAAATGTGAACTGACGTTAAAAAATAAAACATTTGAAAACGGACAATTTTTCACCTTTCTGCAGCATGACGTAATGGGGGGGTGTTATCTCTTTTGTCAAAAATCACCTGTTTTTGCTTGAACATTAAATGCCTCCAAATGGTATTTAATTCACTTCCCGGGCCCCTGGAAGCATGAAAATCACTTTAAACATGCTTATTTTAGCTCTAAAACTGATGATCTACCTACAAATGTGAACTGACGTTCAAAAATAAAACATTTGAAAACGGACCATTTTTCACCTTTCTGAAGCATGACGTAATGGGGGGTGTTATCTCTTTTGTCAAAAATCACCTGTTTTTGCTTGAACATTAAATGCCTCCAAATGGTATCTAATTCACTTCCCGGGCCCCTGGAAGCATGAAAATCACTTTAAACATGCTAATTTTAGCTCTAAAACTGATGATCTACCTACAAATGTGAACTGACGTTCAAAAATAAAACATCTGAAAACTGACCATTTTTCACCTTTCTGAAGCATGACGTAATGGGGGGTGTTATCTCTTTTGTCAAAAATCACCTGTTTTTGCTTGAACATTAAATGCCTCCAAATGGTATTTAATTCACTTCCCGGGCCCCTGGAAGCATGAAAATCACTTTAAACATGCTAATTTTAGCTCTAAAACTGATGATCTACCTACAAATGTGAACTGACGTTCAAAAATAAAACATTTGAAAATGGACCATTTTTCACCTTTCTGAAGCGTGACGTAATGGGGGGGTGTTATCTCTTTTGTCAAAAATCACCTGTTTTTGCTTGAACATTAAATGCCTCCAAATGGTATTTAATTCACTTCCCGGGGTGAAGAAACACTTTTTGAGACCTCAGAGTGAGTAAATTGGCCATTTTCATGCACTTTTAACCATTTCACAAATCTTGTGTTTTGGGCCCCTGGAAGCATGAAAATCACTTTAAACATGCTAATTTTAGCTCTAAAACTGATGATCTACCTACAAATGTGAACTGATGTTCAAAAATAAAACATTTG
This sequence comes from Lissotriton helveticus, assembly GCF_964261635.1. Taxonomy (NCBI): domain Eukaryota; kingdom Metazoa; phylum Chordata; class Amphibia; order Caudata; family Salamandridae; genus Lissotriton; species Lissotriton helveticus. The sequence continues at coordinate 22,733 of NW_027611809.1, forward strand.
AAAACGGACCATTTTTCACCTTTCTGAAGCATGACGTAATGGGGGGGTGTTATCTCTTTTGTCAAAAATCACCTGTTTTTGCTTGAACATTAAATGCCTCCAAATGGTATTTAATTCACTTCCCGGGCCCCTGGAAGCATGAAAATCACTTTAAACATGCTAATTTTAGCTCTAAAACTGATGATCTACCTACAAATGTGAACTGACGTTCAAAAATAAAACATTTGAAAACGGACCATTTTTCACCTTTCTGAAGCGTGACGTAATGGGGGGGTGTTATCTCTTTTGTCAAAAATCACCTGTTTTTGCTTGAACATTAAATGCCTCCAAATGGTATTTAATTCACTTCCCGGGGTGAAGAAACACTTTTTGAGACCTCAGAGTGAGTAAATTGGCCATTTTCATGCACTTTTAACCATTTCACAAATCTTGTGTTTTGCGCCCCTGGAAGCATGAAAATCACTTTAAACATGCTAATTTTAGCTCTAAAACTGATGATCTACCTACAAATGTGAACTGATGTTCAAAAATAAAACATTTGAAAACGGACCATTTTTCACCTTTCTGAAGCATGACGTAATGGGGGGGTGTTATCTCTTTTGTCAAAAATCACCTGTTTTTGCTTGAACATTAAATGCCTCCAAATGGTATTTAATTCACTTCCCGGGCCCCTGGAAGCATGAAAATCACTTTAAACATGCTAATTTTAGCTCTAAAACTGATGATCTACCTACAAATGTGAACTGACGTTCAAAAATAAAACATTTGAAAACTGACCATTTTTCACCTTTCTGAAGCATGACGTAATGGGGGGGTGTTATCTCATTTGTCAAAAATCACCTGTTTTTGCTTGAACATTAAATGCCTCCAAATGGTATTTAATTCACTTCCCGGGCCCCTGGAAGCATGAAAATCACTTTAAACATGCTAATTTTAGCTCTAAAACTGATGATCTACCTACAAATGTGAACTGAAGTTCAAAAATAAAACATTTGAAAACGTACCATTTTTCACCTTTCTGAAGCATGACGTAATGGGGGGGTGTTATCTCTTTTGTCAAAAATCACCTGTTTTTGCTTGAACATTAAATGCCTCCAAATGGTATTTAATTCACTTCCCGGGGTGAAGAAACACTTTTTGAGACCTCAGAGTGAGTAAATTGGCCATTTTCATGCACTTTTAACCATTTCACAAATCTTGTGTTTTGGGCCCCTGGAAGCATGAAAATCACTTTAAACATGCTAATTTTAGCTCTAAAACTGATGATCTACCTACAAATGTGAACTGACGTTAAAAAATAAAACATTTGAAAACGGACAATTTTTCACCTTTCTGCAGCATGACGTAATGGGGGGGTGTTATCTCTTTTGTCAAAAATCACCTGTTTTTGCTTGAACATTAAATGCCTCCAAATGGTATTTAATTCACTTCCCGGGCCCCTGGAAGCATGAAAATCACTTTAAACATGCTTATTTTAGCTCTAAAACTGATGATCTACCTACAAATGTGAACTGACGTTCAAAAATAAAACATTTGAAAACGGACCATTTTTCACCTTTCTGAAGCATGACGTAATGGGGGGGTGGTATCTCTTTTGTCAAAAATCACCTGTTTTTGCTTGAACATTAAATGCCTCCAAATGGTATCTAATTCACTTCCCGGGCCCCTGGAAGCATGAAAATCACTTTAAACATGCTAATTTTAGCTCTAAAACTGATGATCTACCTACAAATGTGAACTGACGTTCAAAAATAAAACATTTGAAAACTGACCATTTTTCACCTTTCTGAAGCATGACGTAATGGGGGGTGTTATCTCTTTTGTCAAAAATCACCTGTTTTTGCTTGAACATTAAATGCCTCCAAATGGTATTTAATTCACTTCCCGGGCCCCTGGAAGCATGAAAATCACTTTAAACATGCTAATTTTAGCTCTAAAACTGATGATCTACCTACAAATGTGAACTGACGTTCAAAAATAAAACATTTGAAAATGGACCATTTTTCACCTTTCTGAAGCGTGACGTAATGGGGGGGTGTTATCTCTTTTGTCAAAAATCACCTGTTTTTGCTTGAACATTAAATGCCTCCAAATGGTATTTAATTCACTTCCCGGGGTGAAGAAACACTTTTTGAGACCTCAGAGTGAGTAAATTGGCCATTTTCATGCACTTTTAACCATTTCACAAATCTTGTGTTTTGGGCCCCTGGAAGCATGAAAATCACTTTAAACATGCTAATTTTAGCTCTAAAACTGATGATCTACCTACAAATGTGAACTGATGTTCAAAAATAAAACATTTGAAAACGGACCATTTTTCACCTTTCTGAAGCATGACGTAATGGGGGGGTGTTATCTCTTTTGTCAAAAATCACCTGTTTTTGCTTGAACATTAAATGCCTCCAAATGGTATTTAATTCACTTCCCGGGCCCCTGGAAGCATGAAAATCACTTTAAACATGCTAATTTTAGCTCTAAAACTGATGATCTACCTACAAATGTGAACTGACGTTCAAAAATAAAACATTTGAAAACGGACCATTTTTCACCTTTCTGAAGCGTGACGTAATGGGGGGGTGTTATCTCTTTTGTCAAAAATCACCTGTTTTTGCTTGAACATTAAATGCCTCCAAATGGTATTTAATTCACTTCCCGGGGTGAAGAAACACTTTTTGAGACCTCAGAGTGAGTAAATTGGCCATTTTCATGCACTTTTAAGCATTTCACAAATCTTGTGTTTTGGGCCCCTGGAAGCATGAAAATCACTTTAAACATGCTAATTTTAGCTCTAAAACTGATGATCTACCTACAAATGTGAACTGATGTTCAAAAATAAAACATTTGAAAACGGACCATTTTTCACCTTTCTGAAGCATGACGTAATGGGGGGGTGTTATCTCTTTTGTCAAAAATCACCTGTTTTTGCTTGAACATTAAATGCCTCCAAATGGTATTTAATTCACTTCCCGGGCCCCTGGAAGCATGAAAATCACTTTAAACATGCTAATTTTAGCTCTAAAACTGATGATCTACCTACAAATGTGAACTGACGTTCAAAAATAAAACATTTGAAAACGGACCATTTTTCACCTTTCTGAAGCATGACGTAATGGGGGGGTGTTATCTCTTTTGTCAAAAATCACCTGTTTTTGCTTGAACATTAAATGCCTCCAAATGGTATTTAATTCACTTCCCGGGCCCCTGGAAGCATGAAAATCACTTTAAACATGCTAATTTTAGCTCTAAAACTGATGATCTACCTACAAATGTGAACTGACGTTCAAAAATAAAACATTTGAAAACTGACCATTTTTCACCTTTCTGAAGCATGACGTAATGGGGGGGTGTTATCTCTTTTGTCAAAAATCACCTGTTTTTGCTTGAACATTAAATGCCTCCAAATGGTATTTAATTCACTTCCCGGGCCCCTGGAAGCATGAAAATCACTTTAAACATGCTAATTTTAGCTCTAAAACTGATGATCTACCTACAAATGTGAACTGAAGTTCAAAAATAAAACATTTGAAAACGTACCATTTTTCACCTTTCTGAAGCATGACGTAATGGGGGGGTGTTATCTCTTTTGTCAAAAATCACCTGTTTTTGCTTGAACATTAAATGCCTCCAAATGGTATTTAATTCACTTCCCGGGGTGAAGAAACACTTTTTGAGACCTCAGAGTGAGTAAATTGGCCATTTTCATGCACTTTTAACCATTTCACAAATCTTGTGTTTTGGGCCCCTGGAAGCATGAAAATCACTTTAAACATGCTAATTTTAGCTCTAAAACTGATGATCTACCTACAAATGTGAACTGATGTTCAAAAATAAAACATTTGAAAACGGACCATTTTTCACCTTTCTGAAGCATGACGTAATGGGGGGGTGTTATCTCTTTTGTCAAAAATCACCTGTTTTTGCTTGAACATTAAATGCCTCCAAATGGTATTTAATTCACTTCCCGGGCCCCTGGAAGCATGAAAATCACTTTAAACATGCTAATTTTAGCTCTAAAACTGATGATCTACCTACAAATGTGAACTGACGTTCAAAAATAAAACATTTGAAAACTGACCATTTTTCACCTTTCTGAAGCATGACGTAATGGGGGGGTGTTATCTCTTTTGTCAAAAATCACCTGTTTTTGCTTGAACATTAAATGCCTCCAAATGGTATTTAATTCACTTCCCGGGCCCCTGGAAGCATGAAAATCACTTTAAACATGCTAATTTTAGCTCTAAAACTGATGATCTACCTACAAATGTGAACTGACTATCAAAAACTAAAACATTTGAAAACGGACAATTTTTCACCTTTCTGAAGCATGACGTAATGGGGGGGTGTTATCTCTTTTGTCAAAAATCACCTGTTTTTGCTTGAACATTAAATGCCTCCAAATGGTATTTAATTCACTTCCCGGGCCCCTGGAAGCATGAAAATCACTTTAAAAATGCTAATTTTAGCTCTAAAACTGATGATCTACCTACAAATGTGAACTGAAGTTCAAAAATAAAACATTTGAAAACGTACCATTTTTCACCTTTCTGAAGCATGACGTAATGGGGGGGTGTTATCTCTTTTGTCAAAAATCACCTGTTTTTGCTTGAACATTAAATGCCTCCAAATGGTATTTAATTCACTTCCCGGGGTGAAGAAACACTTTTTGAGACCTCAGAGTGAGTAAATTGGCCATTTTCATGCACTTTTAACCATTTCACAAATCTTGTGTTTTGGGCCCCTGGAAGCATGAAAATCACTTTAAACATGCTTATTTTAGCTCTAAAACTGATGATCTACCTACAAATGTGAACTGACGTTAAAAAATAAAACATTTGAAAACGGACCATTTTTCACCTTTCTGCAGTATGACGTAATGGGGGGTGTTATCTCTTTTGTCAAATATCACCTGTTTTTGCTTGAACATTAAATGCCTCCAAATGGTATTTAATTCACTTCCCGGGCCCCTGGAAGCATGAAAATCACTTTAAACATGCTAATTTTAGCTCTAAAACTGATGATCTACCTACAAATGTGAACTGACTTTCAAAAATAAAACATTTGAAAACGGACCATTTTTCACCTTTCTGCAGTATGACGTAATGGGGAGTGTTATCTCTTTTGTCAAAAATCACCTGTTTTTGCTTGAACATTAAATGCCTCCAAATGGTATTTAATTCACTTCCCGGGCCCCTGGAAGCATGAAAATCACTTTAAACATGCTAATTTTAGCTCTAAAACTGATGATCTACCTACAAATGTGAACTGACTTTCAAAAATAAAACATTTGAAAACGGACAATTTTTCACCTTTCTGAAGCATGACGTAATGGGGGGGGTGTTATCTCTTTTGTCAAAAATCACCTGTTTTTGCTTGAACATTAAATGCCTCCAAATGGTATTTAATTCACTTCCGGGGCCCCTGGAAGCATGAAAATCACTTTAAACATGCTAATTTTAGCTCTAAAACTGATGATCTACCTACAAATGTGAACTGACGTTCAGAAATAAAACATTTGAAAACGTACCATTTTTCACCTTTCTGAAGCATAACGTAATGGGGGGTGTTATCTCTTTTGTCAAAAATCACCTGTTTTTGCTTGAACATTAAATGCCTCCAAATGGTATTTAATTCACTTCCCGGGGTGAAGAAACACTTTTTGAGACCTCAGAGTGAGTAAATTGGCCATTTTCATGCACTTTTAACCATTTCACAAATCTTGTGTTTTGGGCCCCTGGAAGCATGAAAATCACTTTAAACATGCTAATTTTAGCTCTAAAACTGATGATCTACCTACAAATGTGAACTGACGTTAAAAAATAAAACATTTGAAAACGGACAATTTTTCATCTTTCTGCAGCATGACGTAATGGGGGGGTGTTATCTCTTTTGTCAAAAATCACCTGTTTTTGCTTGAACATTAAATGCCTCCAAATGGTATTTAATTCACTTCCCGGGCCCCTGGAAGCATGAAAATCGCTTTAAACATGCTAATTTTAGCTCTAAAACTGATGATCTACCTACAAATGTGAACTGACGTTCAAAAATAAAACATTTGAAAACGGACAATTTTTCACCTTTCTGAAGCATGACGTAATGGGGGGGTGTTATCTCTTTTGTCAAAAATCACCTGTTTTTGCTTGAACATTAAATGCCTCCAAATGGTATTTAATTCACTTCCGGGGCCCCTGGAAGCATGAAAATCACTTTAAACATGCTAATTTTAGCTCTAAAACTGATGATCTACCTACAAATGTGAACTGACGTTCAGAAATAAAACATTTGAAAACGTACCATTTTTCACCTTTCTGAAGCATAACGTAATGGGGGGTGTTATCTCTTTTGTCAAAAATCACCTGTTTTTGCTTGAACATTAAATGCCTCCAAATGGTATTTAATTCACTTCCCGGGGTGAAGAAACACTTTTTGAGACCTCAGAGTGAGTAAATTGGCCATTTTCATGCACTTTTAACCATTTCACAAATCTTGTGTTTTGGGCCCCTGGAAGCATGAAAATCACTTTAAACATGCTAATTTTAGCTCTAAAACTGATGATCTACCTACAAATGTGAACTGACGTTAAAAAATAAAACATTTGAAAACGGACAATTTTTCACCTTTCTGCAGCATGACGTAATGGGGGGGTGTTATCTCTTTTGTCAAAAATCACCTGTTTTTGCTTGAACATTAAATGCCTCCAAATGGTATTTAATTCACTTCCCGGGCCCCTGGAAGCATGAAAATCGCTTTAAACATGCTAATTTTAGCTCTAAAACTGATGATCTACCTACAAATGTGAACTGACGTTCAAAAATAAAACATTTGAAAACTGACCATTTTTCACCTTTCTGAAGCATGACGTAATGGGGGGGTGTTATCTCTTTTGTCAAAAATCACCTGTTTTTGCTTGAACATTAAATGCCTCCAAATGGTATTTAATTCACTTCCCGGGCCCCTGGAAGCATGAAAATCACTTTAAACATGCTAATTTTAGCTCTAAAACTGATGATCTACCTACAAATGTGAACTGACGTTCAAAAATAAAACATTTGAAAACTGACCATTTTTCACCTTTCTGAAGCATGACGTAATGGGGGGGTGTTATCTCTTTTGTCAAAAATCACCTGTTTTTGCTTGAACATTAAATGCCTCCAAATGGTATTTAATTCACTTCAGGCCTATTTCACTATTACCAACTATCAGCAAAATAGCTGAAAAATTTGTGAACCGGGTCCTTTCTTCCTTCATTGAATCCACGGAAGGTTTGCACCCCACCCAGACCGGGTTTAGAGCAAAACAGGGAACGGAGACAGCCCTGGTGGCAGTAGTGGAGGCAGTCAGAGGTATAGTGGATGCAGGAGGCTGCGCTGCGGTGGTCCTGTTGGACCTCAGCGCAGCCTTCGATACAGTAAACCACTCTCTTCTGCTGCATCGGCTGCATCTTACAGGAGTCTCGGGATTGGCCATTAAATGGCTCCATTCCTTTCTATCTGACAGAAGCTTCTCTGTCTTTGAGGGAGAGGTGTCATCCAGCCAGCTGCATTTGAATCACGGCGTTCCCCAGGGCTCTTCCCTCAGCCCAACTCTGTTTAATATCTATATGAGACCATTGGCTGAGGTGGTGCTTCCCTGGGGAATCCAACTTGTTACCTACGCCGATGACACGCAGCTGGTGGTCTCCCTGGTGAGGAACGATGTTTTAAACCCGGGGATCAACAACCTGACCCCATGTCTCACCAAGGTTCTGGAGTGGATGACTTCCTCCTTCTTAAAGTTAAATGGGGCCAAAACAGACATCATGCTCCTAGGTTACAAGGCCCCAATTAACCTTGATCCTTGGTGGCCTCACTGCCTAGGACCTCCCCCAGCACCCAAGACTCATATAAAGAGCCTAGGGATCTGGCTAGACTCCTCTTTAGGATTTCAACACCAAGCAAAAAAGGTAGCCGGAACCTGCTATGGGCTGCTGAGAGTCTTAAAAAAAGTGCTAGACCTTCTGCCATTTGAAGCAAGAAGATTGCTAGTCCAGTCATTGATTATGTCACGGCTGGATTATGCAAACGCTGTCTACATGGGGGCCCCGGTCGGGACCATAAAAATTCTGCAATCGGTACAAAATTGTGCTGCCCGACTACTCATGAAAGTCCCGAAAAGATGTTCAGCAAAAGCCGCACTTCAATCTTTGCACTGGCTATCCATCAAGGGAAGGATAACTTTTAAGACCATGTGCATGGCGCATAAATCCATCCATGGGGCTGGCCCGCCTATCCTGGATCCCCTTTTTCGTCGCCACCAATCAGTGAGATCTCTGAGATCCAACCAGCGGAATTTGCTGGTAGTTCCCAGGATGAAGCTGGCCCGGATGGGTGGCCGCCGACTCTCAGTGCATGCAGCTAAAGAATGGAACGCACTCCCAGACGCCATCAGGCATGAGTCAAACCATCTTGCTTTCAGGAAGCGCTTAAAGACGCATCTTTTCCAATAGTGTCTTTACTTTCCTTTGTCTTACAGCGCTGGGATGCTCAAGAGTAGCCATGCGCTATAAAAGAAAGTATTCATTCATTCATTCATTCACTTCCCGGGCACCTGGAAGCATGAAAATCACTTTAAACATGCTAATTTTAGCTCTAAAACTGATGATCTACCTACAAATGTGAACTGACTATCAAAAACTAAAACATTTGAAAACGGACAATTTTTCACCTTTCTGAAGCATGACGTAATGGGGGGTGTTATCTCTTTTGTCAAAAATCACCTGTTTTTGCTTGAACATTAAATGCCTCCAAATGGTATTTAATTCACTTCCCGGGCCCCTGGAAGCATGAAAATCACTTTAAACATGCTAATTTTAGCTCTAAAACTGATGATCTACCTACAAATGTGAACTGAAGTTCAAAAATAAAACATTTGAAAACGTACCATTTTTCACCTTTCTGAAGCATGACGTAATGGGGGGGTGTTATCTCTTTTGTCAAAAATCACCTGTTTTTGCTTGAACATTAAATGCCTCCAAATGGTATTTAATTCACTTCCCGGGGTGAAGAAACACTTTTTGAGACCTCAGAGTGAGTAAATTGGCCATTTTCATGCACTTTTAACCATTTCACAAATCTTGTGTTTTGGGCCCCTGGAAGCATGAAAATCACTTTAAACATGCTTATTTTAGCTCTAAAACTGATGATCTACCTACAAATGTGAACTGACGTTAAAAAATAAAACATTTGAAAACGGACCATTTTTCACCTTTCTGCAGTATGACGTAATGGGGGGTGTTATCTCTTTTGTCAAATATCACCTGTTTTTGCTTGAACATTAAATGCCTCCAAATGGTATTTAATTCACTTCCCGGGCCCCTGGAAGCATGAAAATCACTTTAAACATGCTAATTTTAGCTCTAAAACTGATGATCTACCTACAAATGTGAACTGACTTTCAAAAATAAAACATTTGAAAACGGACCATTTTTCACCTTTCTGCAGTATGACGTAATGGGGAGTGTTATCTCTTTTGTCAAAAATCACCTGTTTTTGCTTGAACATTAAATGCCTCCAAATGGTATTTAATTCACTTCCCGGGCCCCTGGAAGCATGAAAATCACTTTAAACATGCTAATTTTAGCTCTAAAACTGATGATCTACCTACAAATGTGAACTGACTTTCAAAAATAAAACATTTGAAAACGGACAATTTTTCACCTTTCTGAAGCATGACGTAATGGGGGGGGTGTTATCTCTTTTGTCAAAAATCACCTGTTTTTGCTTGAACATTAAATGCCTCCAAATGGTATTTAATTCACTTCCGGGGCCCCTGGAAGCATGAAAATCACTTTAAACATGCTAATTTTAGCTCTAAAACTGATGATCTACCTACAAATGTGAACTGACGTTCAGAAATAAAACATTTGAAAACGTACCATTTTTCACCTTTCTGAAGCATAACGTAATGGGGGGTGTTATCTCTTTTGTCAAAAATCACCTGTTTTTGCTTGAACATTAAATGCCTCCAAATGGTATTTAATTCACTTCCCGGGGTGAAGAAACACTTTTTGAGACCTCAGAGTGAGTAAATTGGCCATTTTCATGCACTTTTAACCATTTCACAAATCTTGTGTTTTGGGCCCCTGGAAGCATGAAAATCACTTTAAACATGCTAATTTTAGCTCTAAAACTGATGATCTACCTACAAATGTGAACTGACGTTAAAAAATAAAACATTTGAAAACGGACAATTTTTCACCTTTCTGCAGCATGACGTAATGGGGGGGTGTTATCTCTTTTGTCAAAAATCACCTGTTTTTGCTTGAACATTAAATGCCTCCAAATGGTATTTAATTCACTTCCCGGGCCCCTGGAAGCATGAAAATCGCTTTAAACATGCTAATTTTAGCTCTAAAACTGATGATCTACCTACAAATGTGAACTGACGTTCAAAAATAAAACATTTGAAAACTGACCATTTTTCACCTTTCTGAAGCATGACGTAATGGGGGGGTGTTATCTCTTTTGTCAAAAATCACCTGTTTTTGCTTGAACATTAAATGCCTCCAAATGGTATTTAATTCACTTCCCGGGCCCCTGGAAGCATGAAAATCACTTTAAACATGCTAATTTTAGCTCTAAAACTGATGATCTACCTACAAATGTGAACTGACGTTCTAAAATAAAACATTTGAAAACGGACCATTTTTCACCTTTCTGAAGCGTGACGTAATGGGGGGGTGTTATCTCTTTTGTCAAAAATCACCTGTTTTTGCTTGAACATTAAATGCCTCCAAATGGTATTTAATTCACTTCCCGGGGTGAAGAAACACTTTTTGAGACCTCAGAGTGAGTAAATTGGCCATTTTCATGCACTTTTAACCATTTCACAAATCTTGTGTTTTGGGCCCCTGGAAGCATGAAAATCACTTTAAACATGCTAATTTTAGCTCTAAAACTGATGATCTACCTACAAATGTGAACTGATGTTCAAAAATAAAACATTTGAAAACGGACCATTTTTCACCTTTCTGAAGCATGACGTAATGGGGGGGGTGTTATCTCTTTTGTCAAAAATCACCTGTTTTTGCTTGAACATTAAATGCCTCCAAATGGTATTTAATTCACTTCCCGGGCCCCTGGAAGCATGAAAATCACTTTAAACATGCTAATTTTAGCTCTAAAACTGATGATCTACCTACAAATGTGAACTGACGTTCAAAAATAAAACATTTGAAAACGGACCATTTTTCACCTTTCTGAAGCGTGACGTAATGGGGGGCTGTTATCTCTTTTGTCAAAAATCACCTGTTTTTGCTTGAACATTAAATGCCTCCAAATGGTATTTAATTCACTTCCCGGGGTGAAGAAACACTTTTTGAGACCTCAGAGTGAGTAAATTGGCCATTTTCATGCACTTTTAACCATTTCACAAATCTTGTGTTTTGGGCCCCTGGAAGCATGAAAATCACTTTAAACATGCTAATTTTAGCTCTAAAACTGATGATCTACCTACAAATGTGAACTGACGTTCTAAAATAAAACATTTGAAAACGGACCATTTTTCACCTTTCTGAAGCATGACGTAATGGGGGGGTGTTATCTCTTTTGTCAAAAATCACCTGTTTTTGCTTGAACATTAAATGCCTCCAAATGGTATTTAATTCACTTCCCGGGGTGAAGAAACACTTTTTGAGACCTCAGAGTGAGTAAATTGGCCATTTTCATGCACTTTTAACCATTTCACAAATCTTGTGTTTTGGGCCCCTGGAAGCATGAAAATCACTTTAAACATGCTAATTTTAGCTCTAAAACTGATGATCTACCTACAAATGTGAACTGATGTTCAAAAATAAAACATTTGAAAACGGACCATTTTTCACCTTTCTGAAGCATGACGTAATGGGGGGGTGTTATCTCTTTCGTCAAAAATCACCTGTTTTTGCTTGAACATTAAATGCCTCCAAATGGTATTTAATTCAATTCCCGGGCCCCTGGAAGCATGAAAATCACTTTAAACATGCTAATTTTAGCTCTAAAACTGATGATCTACCTACAAATGTGAACTGACGTTCAAAAATAAAACATTTGAAAACGGACCATTTTTCACCTTTCTGAAGCGTGACGTAATGGGGGGCTGTTATCTCTTTTGTCAAAAATCACCTGTTTTTGCTTGAACATTAAATGCCTCCAAATGGTATTTAATTCACTTCCCGGGGTGAAGAAACACTTTTTGAGACCTCAGAGTGAGTAAATTGGCCATTTTCATGCACTTTTAACCATTTCACAAATCTTGTGTTTTGGGCCCCTGGAAGCATGAAAATCACTTTAAACATGCTAATTTTAGCTCTAAAACTGATGATCTACCTACAAATGTGAACTGATGTTCAAAAATAAAACATTTGAAAACGGACCATTTTTCACCTTTCTGAAGCATGACGTAATGGGGGGGTGTTATCTCTTTCGTCAAAAATCACCTGTTTTTGCTTGAACATTAAATGCCTCCAAATGGTATTTAATTCAATTCCCGGGCCCCTGGAAGCATGAAAATCACTTTAAACATGCTAATTTTAGCTCTAAAACTGATGATCTACCTACAAATGTGAACTGACATTCAAAAATAAAACATTTGAAAACTGACCATTTTTCACCTTTCTGAAGCATGACGTAATGGGGGGGTGTTATCTCTTTTGTCAAAAATCACCTGTTTTTGCTTGAACATTAAATGCCTCCAAATGGTATTTAATTCACTTCCCGGGCCCCTGGAAGCATGAAAATCACTTTAAACATGCTTATTTTACTCTAAAACTGATGATCTACCTACAAATGTGAACTGACGTTCAAAAATAAAACATTTGAAAACGGACCATTTTTCACCTTTCTGAAGCATGACGTAATGGGGGGGTGTTATCTCTTTTGTCAAAAATCACCTGTTTTTGCTTGAACATTAAATGCCTCCAAATGGTATTTAATTCACTTCCCGGGCCCCTGGAAGCATGAAAATCACTTTAAACATGCTAATTTTAGCTCTAAAACTGATGATCTACCTACAAATGTGAACTGACGTTCAAAAATAAAACATTTGAAAACTGACAATTTTTCACCTTTCTGAAGCATGACGTAATGGGGGGTGTTATCCCTTTTGTCAAAAATCACCTGTTTTTGCTTGAACATTAAATGCCTCCAAATGGTATTTAATTCACTTCCCGGGCCCCTGGAAGCATGAAAATCACTTTAAACATGCTTATTTTAGCTCTAAAACTGATGATCTACCTACAAATGTGAACTGACGTTCAAAAATAAAACATTTGAAAACGGACCATTTTTCACCTTTCTGAAGCATGACGTAATGGGGGGGCGTTATCTCTTTTGTCAAAAATCACCTGTTTTTGCTTGAACATTAAATGCCTCCAAATGGTATTTAATTCACTTCCCGGGGTGAAGAAACACTTTTTGAGACCTCAGAGTGAGTAAATTGGCCATTTTCATGCACTTTTAACCATTCCACAAATCTTGTGTTTTGGGCCCCTGGAAGCATGAAAATCACTTTAAACATGCTAATTTTAGCTCTAAAACTGATGATCTACCTACAAATGTGAACTGACTTTCAAAAATAAAACATTTGAAAACGGACAATTTTTCACCTTTCTGAAGCATGACGTAATGGGGGGGTGTTATCTCTTTTGTCAAAAATCACCTGTTTTTGCTTGAACATTAAATGCCTCCAAATGGTATTTAATTCACTTCCCGGGCCCCGGAAGCATGAAAATCACTTTAAACATGCTAATTTTAGCTCTAAAACTGATGATCTACCTACAAATGTGAACTGACGTTAAAAAATAAAACATTTGAAAACGGACCATTTTTCACCTTTCTGAAGCATGACGTAATGGGGGGTTTTATCTCTTTTGTCAAAAATCACCTGTTTTTGCTTGAACATTAAATGCCTCCAAATGGTATCTAATTCACTTCCCGGGCCCCTGGAAGCATGAAAATCACTTTAAACATGCTAATTTTAGCTCTAAAACTGATGATCTACCTACAAATGTGAACTGACGTTCAAAAATAAAACATTTGAAAACTGACCATTTTTCACCTTTCTGAAGAATGACGTAATGGGGGGCTGTTATCTCTTTTGTCAAAAATCACCTGTTTTTGCTTGAACATTAAATGCCTCCAAATGGTATTTAATTCACTTCCCGGGGTGAAGAAACACTTTTTGAGACCTCAGAGTGAGTAAATTGGCCATTTTCATGCACTTTTAACCATTTCACAAATCTTGTGTTTTGGGCCCCTGGAAGCATGAAAATCACTTTAAACATGCTAATTTTAGCTCTAAAACTGATGATCTACCTACAAATGTGAACTGATGTTCAAAAATAAAACATTTGAAAACGGACCATTTTTCACCTTTCTGAAGCATGACGTAATGGGGGGGTGTTATCTCTTTTGTCAAAAATCACCTGTTTTTGCTTGAACATTAAATGCCTCCAAATGGTATTTAATTCACTTCCCGGGCCCCTGGAAGCATGAAAATCACTTTAAACATGCTAATTTTAGCTCTAAAACTGATGATCTACCTACAAATGTGAACTGACATTCAAAAATAAAACATTTGAAAACTGACCATTTTTCACCTTTCTGAAGCATGACGTAATGGGGGGGTGTTATCTCTTTTGTCAAAAATCACCTGTTTTTGCTTGAACATTAAATGCCTCCAAATGGTATTTAATTCACTTCCCGGGCCCCTGGAAGCATGAAAATCACTTTAAACATGCTTATTTTACTCTAAAACTGATGATCTACCTACAAATGTGAACTGACGTTCAAAAATAAAACATTTGAAAACGGACCATTTTTCACCTTTCTGAAGTATGACGTAATGGGGGGGTGTTATCTCTTTTGTCAAAAATCACCTGTTTTTGCTTGAACATTAAATGCCTCCAAATGGTATTTAATTCACTTCCCGGCCCCCTGGAAGCATGAAAATCACTTTAAACATGCTAATTTTAGCTCTAAAACTGATGATCTACCTACAAATGTGAACTGACGTTCAAAAATAAAACATTTGAAAACTGACAATTTTTCACCTTTCTGAAGCATGACGTAATGGGGGGTGTTATCCCTTTTGTCAAAAATCACCTGTTTTTGCTTGAACATTAAATGCCTCCAAATGGTATTTAATTCACTTCCCGGGCCCCTGGAAGCATGAAAATCACTTTAAACATGCTTATTTTAGCTCTAAAACTGATGATCTACCTACAAATGTGAACTGACGTTCAAAAATAAAACATTTGAAAACGGACCATTTTTCACCTTTCTTAAGCATGACGTAATGGGGGGGTGTTATCTCTTTTGTCAAAAATCACCTGTTTTTGCTTGAACATTAAATGCCTCCAAATGGTATTTAATTCACTTCCCGGGGTGAAGAAACACTTTTTGAGACCTCAGAGTGAGTAAATTGGCCATTTTCATGCACTTTTAACCATTCCACAAATCTTGTGTTTTGGCCCCCTGGAAGCATGAAAATCACTTTAAACATGCTAATTTTAGCTCTAAAACTGATGATCTACCTACAAATGTGAACTGACGTTCAAAAATAAAACATTTGAAAACTGACCATTTTTCACCTTTCTGAAGAATGACGTAATGGGGGGGTGTTATCTCTTTTGTCAAAAATCACCTGTTTTTGCTTGAACATTAAATGCCTCCAAATGGTATTTAATTCACTTCCCGGGCCCCTGGAAGCATGAAAATCACTTTAAACATGCTAATTTTAGCTCTAAAACTGATGATCTACCTACAAATGTGAACTGACGTTCAAAAATAAAACATTTGAAAACGGACCATTTTTCACCTTTCTGAAGCATGACGTAATGGGGGGGGTGTTATCTCTTTTGTCAAAAATCACCTGTTTTTGCTTGAACATTAAATGCCTCCAAATGGTATTTAATTCACTTCCCGGGGTGAAGAAACACTTTTTGAGACCTCAGAGTGAGTAAATTGGCCATTTTCATGCACTTTTAACCATTCCACAAATCTTGTGTTTTGGGCCCCTGGAAGCATGAAAATCACTTTAAACATGCTAATTTTAGCTCTAAAACTGATGATCTACCTACAAATGTGAACTGACGTTAAAAAATAAAACATTTGAAAATGGACAATTTTTCACCTTTCTGCAGCATGACGTAATGGGGGGGTGTTATCTCTTTTGTCAAAAATCACCTGTTTTTGCTTGAACATTAAATGCCTCCAAATGGTATTTAATTCACTTCCCGGGCCCCTGGAAGCATGAAAATCACTTTAAACATGCTTATTTTAGCTCTAAAACTGATGATCTACCTACAAATGTGAACTGACGTTCAAAAATAAAACATTTGAAAACGGACCATTTTTCACCTTTCTGAAGCATGACGTAATGGGGGGGTGTTATCTCTTTTGTCAAAAATCACCTGTTTTTGCTTGAACATTAAATGCCTCCAAATGGTATCTAATTCACTTCCCGGGCCCCTGGAAGCATGAAAATCACTTTAAACATGCTAATTTTTGCTCTAAAACTGATGATCTACCTACAAATGTGAACTGACGTTCAAAAATAAAACATTTGAAAACTGACCATTTTTCACCTTTCTGAAGCATGACGTAATGGGGGGGTGTTATCTCTTTTGTCAAAAATCACCTGTTTTTGCTTGAACATTAAATGCCTCCAAATGGTATTTAATTCACTTCCCGGGCCCCTGGAAGCATGAAAATCACTTTAAACATGCTAATTTTAGCTCTAAAACTGATGATCTACCTACAAATGTGAACTGACGTTCAAAAATAAAACATTTGAAAATGGACCATTTTTCACCTTTCTGAAGCGTGACGTAATGGGGGGGTGTTATCTCTTTTGTCAAAAATCACCTGTTTTTGCTTGAACATTAAATGCCTCCAAATGGTATTTAATTCACTTCCCGGGGTGAAGAAACACTTTTTGAGACCTCAGAGTGAGTAAATTGGCCATTTTCATGCACTTTTAACCATTTCACAAATCTTGTGTTTTGGGCCCCTGGAAGCATGAAAATCACTTTAAACATGCTAATTTTAGCTCTAAAACTGATGATCTACCTACAAATGTGAACTGATGTTCAAAAATAAAACATTTGAAAACGGACCATTTTTCACCTTTCTGAAGCATGACGTAATGGGGGGGTGTTATCTCTTTTGTCAAAAATCACCTGTTTTTGCTTGAACATTAAATGCCTCCAAATGGTATTTAATTCACTTCCCGGGCCCCTGGAAGCATGAAAATCACTTTAAACATGCTAATTTTAGCTCTAAAACTGATGATCTACCTACAAATGTGAACTGACGTTCAAAAATAAAACATTTGAAAACGGACCATTTTTCACCTTTCTGAAGCGTGACGTAATGGGGGGGTGTTATCTCTTTTGTCAAAAATCACCTGTTTTTGCTTGAACATTAAATGCCTCCAAATGGTATTTAATTCACTTCCCGGGGTGAAGAAACACTTTTTGAGACCTCAGAGTGAGTAAATTGGCCATTTTCATGCACTTTTAACCATTTCACAAATCTTGTGTTTTGGGCCCCTGGAAGCATGAAAATCACTTTAAACATGCTAATTTTAGCTCTAAAACTGATGATCTACCTACAAATGTGAACTGATGTTCAAAAATAAAACATTTGAAAACGGACCATTTTTCACCTTTCTGAAGCATGACGTAATGGGGGGGTGTTATCTCTTTTGTCAAAAATCACCTGTTTTTGCTTGAACATTAAATGCCTCCAAATGGTATTTAATTCACTTCCCGGGCCCCTGGAAGCATGAAAATCACTTTAAACATTCTAATTTTAGCTCTAAAACTGATGATCTACCTACAAATGTGAACTGACGTTCAAAAATAAACCATTTGAAAACTGACCATTTTTCACCTTTCTGAAGCATGACGTAATGGGGGGGTGTTATCTCTTTTGTCAAAAATCACCTGTTTTGCTTGAACATTAAATGCCTCCAAATGGTATTTAATTCACTTCCCGGGCCCCTGGAAGCATGAAAATCACTTTAAACATGCTAATTTTAGCTCTAAAACTGATGATCTACCTACAAATGTGAACTGACGTTCAAAAATAAAACATTTGAAAACGGACCATTTTTCACCTTTCTGAAGCGTGACGTAATGGGGGGGTGTTATCTCTTTTGTCAAAAATCACCTGTTTTTGCTTGAACATTAAATGCCTCCAAATGGTATTTTAATTCACTTCCCGGGGTGAAGAAACACTTTTTGAGACCTCAGAGTGAGTAAATTGGCCATTTTCATGCACTTTTAACCATTTCACAAATCTTGTGTTTTGGGCCCCTGGAAGCATGAAAATCACTTTAAACATGCTAATTTTAGCTCTAAAACTGATAATCTACCTACAAATGTGAACTGACGTTAAAAAATAAAACATTTGAAAACGGACAATTTTTCACCTTTCTGCAGCATGACGTAATGGGGGGGTGTTATCTCTTTTGTCAAAAATCACCTGTTTTTGCTTGAACATTAAATGCCTCCAAATGGTATTTAATTCACTTCCCGGGCCCCTGGAAGCATGAAAATCACTTTAAACATGCTTATTTTAGCTCTAAAACTGATGATCTACCTACAAATGTGAACTGACGTTCAAAAATAAAACATTTGAAAACGGACCATTTTTCACCTTTCTGAAGCATGACGTAATGGGGGGGTGTTATCTCTTTTGTCAAAAATCACCTGTTTTTGCTTGAACATTAAATGCCTCCAAATGGTATCTAATACACTTCCCGGGCCCCTGGAAGCATGAAAATCACTTTAAACATGCTAATTTTAGCTCTAAAACTGATGATCTACCTACAAATGTGAACTGACGTTCAAAAATAAAACATTTGAAAACTGACCATTTTTCACCTTTCTGAAGCATGACGTAATGGGGGGGTGTTATCTCTTTTGTCAAAAAATCACCTGTTTTTGCTTGAACATTAAATGCCTCCAAATGGTATTTAATTCACTTCCCGGGCCCCTGGAAGCATGAAAATCACTTTAAACATGCTAATTTTAGCTCTAAAACTGATGATCTACCTACAAATGTGAACTGACGTTCAAAAATAAAACATTTGAAAACGGACCATTTTTCACCTTTCTGAAGCGTGACGTAATGGGGGGGTGTTATCTCTTTTGTCAAAAATCACCTGTTTTTGCTTGAACATTAAATGCCTCCAAATGGTATTTAATTCACTTCCCGGGGTGAAGAAACACTTTTTGAGACCTCAGAGTGAGTAAATTGGCCATTTTCATGCACTTTTAACCATTTCACAAATCTTGTGTTTTGGGCCCCTGGAAGCATGAAAATCACTTTAAACATGCTAATTTTAGCTCTAAAACTGATGATCTACCTACAAATGTGAACTGATGTTCAAAAATAAAACATTTGAAAACGGACCATTTTTCACCTTTCTGAAGCATGACGTAATGGGGGGGTGTTATCTCTTTTGTCAAAAATCACCTGTTTTTGCTTGAACATTAAATGCCTCCAAATGGTATTTAATTCACTTCCCGGGCCCCTGGAAGCATGAAAATCACTTTAAACATGCTAATTTTAGCTCTAAAACTGATGATCTACCTACAAATGTGAACTGACGTTCAAAAATAAACCATTTGAAAACTGACCATTTTTCACCTTTCTGAAGCATGACGTAATGGGGGGGTGTTATCTCTTTTGTCAAAAATCACCTGTTTTTGCTTGAACATTAAATGCCTCCAAATGGTATTTAATTCACTTCCCGGGCCCCTGGAAGCATGAAAATCACTTTAAAACATGCTAATTTTAGCTCTAAAAACTGATGATCTACCTACTGTGAACTGACTATCAAAAATAAAACATTTGAAAACGGACAATTTTTCACCTTTCTGAAGCATGACGTAATGGGGGGGTGTTATCTCTTTTGTCAAAAATCACCTGTTTTTGCTTGAACATTAAATGCCTCCAAATGGTATTTAATTCACTTCCCGGGCCCCTGGAAGCATGAAAATCACTTTAAACATGCTAATTTTAGCTCTAAAACTGATGATCTACCTACAAATGTGAACTGAAGTTCAAAAATAAAACATTTGAAAACGTACCATTTTTCACCTTTCTGAAGCATGACGTAATGGGGGGGTGTTATCTCTTTTGTCAAAAATCACCTGTTTTTGCTTGAACATTAAATGCCTCCAAATGGTATTTAATTCACTTCCCGGGGTGAAGAAACACTTTTTGAGACCTCAGAGTGAGTAAATTGGCCATTTTCATGCACTTTTAACCATTTCACAAATCTTGTGTTTTGGGCCCCTGGAAGCATGAAAATCACTTTAAACATGCTAATTTTAGCTCTAAAACTGATGATCTACCTACAAATGTGAACTGACGTTAAAAAATAAAACATTTGAAAACGGACAATTTTTCATCTTTCTGCAGCATGACGTAATGGGGGGGTGTTATCTCTTTTGTCAAAAATCACCTGTTTTTGCTTGAACATTAAATGCCTCCAAATGGTATTTAATTCACTTCCCGGGCCCCTGGAAGCATGAAAATCACTTTAAACATGCTTATTTTAGCTCTAAAACTGATGATCTACCTACAAATGTGAACTGACGTTCAAAAATAAAACATTTGAAAACGGACCATTTTTCACCTTTCTGAAGCATGACGTAATGGGGGGGTGTTATCTCTTTTGTCAAAAATCACCTGTTTTTGCTTGAACATTAAATGCCTCCAAATGGTATCTAATACACTTCCCGGGCCCCTGGAAGCATGAAAATCACTTTAAACATGCTAATTTTAGCTCTAAAACTGATGATCTACCTACAAATGTGAACTGACGTTCAAAAATAAAACATTTGAAAACTGACCATTTTTCACCTTTCTGAAGCATGACGTAATGGGGGGGTGTTATCTCTTTTGTCAAAAATCACCTGTTTTTGCTTGAACATTAAATGCCTCCAAATGGTATTTAATTCACTTCCCGGGCCCCTGGAAGCATGAAAATCACTTTAAACATGCTAATTTTAGCTCTAAAACTGATGATCTACCTACAAATGTGAACTGACGTTCAAAAATAAAACATTTGAAAATGGACCATTTTTCACCTTTCTGAAGCGTGACGTAATGGGGGGGTGTTATCTCTTTTGTCAAAAATCACCTGTTTTTGCTTGAACATTAAATGCCTCCAAATGGTATTTAATTCACTTCCCGGGGTGAAGAAACACTTTTTGAGACCTCAGAGTGAGTAAATTGGCCATTTTCATGCACTTTTAACCATTTCACAAATCTTGTGTTTTGGGCCCCTGGAAGCATGAAAATCACTTTAAACATGCTAATTTTAGCTCTAAAACTGATGATCTACCTACAAATGTGAACTGATGTTCAAAAATAAAACATTTGAAAACGGACCATTTTTCACCTTTCTGAAGCATGACGTAATGGGGGGGTGTTATCTCTTTTGTCAAAAATCACCTGTTTTTGCTTGAACATTAAATGCCTCCAAATGGTATTTAATTCACTTCCCGGGCCCCTGGAAGCATGAAAATCACTTTAAACATGCTAATTTTAGCTCTAAAACTGATGATCTACCTACAAATGTGAACTGACGTTCAAAAATAAAACATTTGAAAACGGACCATTTTTCACCTTTCTGAAGCGTGACGTAATGGGGGGGTGTTATCTCTTTTGTCAAAAATCACCTGTTTTTGCTTGAACATTAAATGCCTCCAAATGGTATTTAATTCACTTCCCGGGGTGAAGAAACACTTTTTGAGACCTCAGAGTGAGTAAATTGGCCATTTTCATGCACTTTTAACCATTTCACAAATCTTGTGTTTTGGGCCCCTGGAAGCATGAAAATCACTTTAAACATGCTAATTTTAGCTCTAAAACTGATAATCTACCTACAAATGTGAACTGACGTTAAAAAATAAAACATTTGAAAACGGACAATTTTTCACCTTTCTGCAGCATGACGTAATGGGGGGGTGTTATCTCTTTTGTCAAAAATCACCTGTTTTTGCTTGAACATTAAATGCCTCCAAATGGTATTTAATTCACTTCCCGGGCCCCTGGAAGCATGAAAATCACTTTAAACATGCTTATTTTAGCTCTAAAACTGATGATCTACCTACAAATGTGAACTGACGTTCAAAAATAAAACATTTGAAAACGGACCATTTTTCACCTTTCTGAAGCATGACGTAATGGGGGGGTGTTATCTCTTTTGTCAAAAATCACCTGTTTTTGCTTGAACATTAAATGCCTCCAAATGGTATCTAATACACTTCCCGGGCCCCTGGAAGCATGAAAATCACTTTAAACATGCTAATTTTAGCTCTAAAACTGATGATCTACCTACAAATGTGAACTGACGTTCAAAAATAAAACATTTGAAAACTGACCATTTTTCACCTTTCTGAAGCATGACGTAATGGGGGGGTGTTATCTCTTTTGTCAAAAATCACCTGTTTTTGCTTGAACATTAAATGCCTCCAAATGGTATTTAATTCACTTCCCGGGCCCCTGGAAGCATGAAAATCACTTTAAACATGCTAATTTTAGCTCTAAAACTGATGATCTACCTACAAATGTGAACTGACGTTCAAAAATAAAACATTTGAAAATGGACCATTTTTCACCTTTCTGAAGCGTGACGTAATGGGGGGGTGTTATCTCTTTTGTCAAAAATCACCTGTTTTTGCTTGAACATTAAATGCCTCCAAATGGTATTTAATTCACTTCCCGGGGTGAAGAAACACTTTTTGAGACCTCAGAGTGAGTAAATTGGCCATTTTCATGCACTTTTAACCATTTCACAAATCTTGTGTTTTGGGCCCCTGGAAGCATGAAAATCACTTTAAACATGCTAATTTTAGCTCTAAAACTGATGATCTACCTACAAATGTGAACTGATGTTCAAAAATAAAACATTTGAAAACGGACCATTTTTCACCTTTCTGAAGCATGACGTAATGGGGGGGTGTTATCTCTTTTGTCAAAAATCACCTGTTTTTGCTTGAACATTAAATGCCTCCAAATGGTATTTAATTCACTTCCCGGGCCCCTGGAAGCATGAAAATCACTTTAAACATGCTAATTTTAGCTCTAAAACTGATGATCTACCTACAAATGTGAACTGACGTTCAAAAATAAAACATTTGAAAACGGACCATTTTTCACCTTTCTGAAGCGTGACGTAATGGGGGGGTGTTATCTCTTTTGTCAAAAATCACCTGTTTTTGCTTGAACATTAAATGCCTCCAAATGGTATTTAATTCACTTCCCGGGGTGAAGAAACACTTTTTGAGACCTCAGAGTGAGTAAATTGGCCATTTTCATGCACTTTTAACCATTTCACAAATCTTGTGTTTTGGGCCCCTGGAAGCATGAAAATCACTTTAAACATGCTAATTTTAGCTCTAAAACTGATGATCTACCTACAAATGTGAACTGATGTTCAAAAATAAAACATTTGAAAACGGACCATTTTTCACCTTTCTGAAGCATGACGTAATGGGGGGGTGTTATCTCTTTTGTCAAAAATCACCTGTTTTTGCTTGAACATTAAATGCCTCCAAATGGTATTTAATTCACTTCCCGGGCCCCTGGAAGCATGAAAATCACTTTAAACATGCTAATTTTAGCTCTAAAACTGATGATCTACCTACAAATGTGAACTGACGTTCAAAAATAAAACATTTGAAAACTGACCATTTTTCACCTTTCTGAAGCATGACGTAATGGGGGGGTGTTATCTCTTTTGTCAAAAATCACCTGTTTTTGCTTGAACATTAAATGCCTCCAAATGGTATTTAATTCACTTCCCGGGCCCCTGGAAGCATGAAAATCACTTTAAACATGCTAATTTTAGCTCTAAAACTGATGATCTACCTACAAATGTGAACTGACTATCAAAAATAAAACATTTGAAAAGGTACCATTTTTCACCTTTCTGAAGCATGACGTAATGGGGGGGTGTTATCTCTTTTGTCAAAAATCACCTGTTTTTGCTTGAACATTAAATGCCTCCAAATGGTATTTAATTCACTTCCCGGGGTGAAGAAACACTTTTTGAGACCTCAGAGTGAGTAAATTGGCCATTTTCATGCACTTTTAACCATTTCACAAATCTTGTGTTTTGGGCCCCTGGAAGCATGAAAATCACTTTAAACATGCTTATTTTAGCTCTAAAACTGATGATCTACCTACAAATGTGAACTGACGTTAAAAAATAAAACATTTGAAAACGGACCATTTTTCACCTTTCTGCAGTATGACGTAATGGGGGGTGTTATCTCTTTTGTCAAATATCACCTGTTTTTGCTTGAACATTAAATGCCTCCAAATGGTATTTAATTCACTTCCCGGGCCCCTGGAAGCATGAAAATCACTTTAAACATGCTAATTTTAGCTCTAAAACTGATGATCTACCTACAAATGTGAACTGACTTTCAAAAATAAAACATTTGAAAACGGACCATTTTTCACCTTTCTGCAGTATGACGTAATGGGGAGTGTTATCTCTTTTGTCAAAAATCACCTGTTTTTGCTTGAACATTAAATGCCTCCAAATGGTATTTAATTCACTTCCCGGGCCCCTGGAAGCATGAAAATCACTTTAAACATGCTAATTTTAGCTCTAAAACTGATGATCTACCTACAAATGTGAACTGACTTTCAAAAATAAAACATTTGAAAACGGACAATTTTTCACCTTTCTGAAGCATGACGTAATGGGGGGGGTGTTATCTCTTTTGTCAAAAATCACCTGTTTTTGCTTGAACATTAAATGCCTCCAAATGGTATTTAATTCACTTCCCGGGCCCCTGGAAGCATGAAAATCACTTTAAACATGCTAATTTTAGCTCTAAAACTGATGATCTACCTACAAATGTGAACTGACGTTCAAAAATAAAACATTTGAAAACGTACCATTTTTCACCTTTCTGAAGCATAACGTAATGGGGGGTGTTATCTCTTTTGTCAAAAATCACCTGTTTTTGCTTGAACATTAAATGCCTCCAAATGGTATTTAATTCACTTCCCGGGGTGAAGAAACACTTTTTGAGACCTCAGAGTGAGTAAATTGGCCATTTTCATGCACTTTTAACCATTTCACAAATCTTGTGTTTTGGGCCCCTGGAAGCATGAAAATCACTTTAAACATGCTAATTTTAGCTCTAAAACTGATGATCTACCTACAAATGTGAACTGACGTTAAAAAATAAAACATTTGAAAACGGACCATTTTTCACCTTTCTGCAGCATGATGTAATGGGGGGGTGTTATCTCTTTTGTCAAAAATCACCTGTTTTTGCTTGAACATTAAATGCCTCCAAATGGTATTTAATTCACTTCCCGGGCCCCTGGAAGCATGAAAATAACTTTAAACATGCTTATTTTAGCTCTAAAACTGATGATCTACCTACAAATGTGAACTGACGTTCAAAAATAAAACATTTGAAAACTGACCATTTTTCACCTTTCTGAAGCATGACGTAATGGGGGGTGTTATCTCTTTTGTCAAAAATCACCTGTTTTTGCTTGAACATTAAATGCCTCCAAATGGTATTTAATTCACTTCCCGGGCCCCTGGAAGCATGAAAATCACTTTAAACATGCTAATTTTAGCTCTAAAACTGATGATCTACCTACAAATGTGAACTGACTTTCAAAAATAAAACATTTGAAAACGGACAATTTTTCCCCTTTCTGAAGCATGACGTAATGGGGGGGTGTTATCTCTTTTGTCAAAAATCACCTGTTTTTGCTTGAACATTAAATGCCTCCAAATGGTATTTAATTCACTTCCCGGGCCCCTGGAAGCATGAAAATCACTTTAAACATGCTAATTTTAGCTCTAAAACTGATGATCTACCTACAAATGTGAACTGACGTTCAAAAATAAAACATTTGAAAACGGACCATTTTTCACCTTTCTGAAGCGTGACGTAATGGGGGGTGTTATCTCTTTTGTCAAAAATCACCTGTTTTTGCTTGAACATTAAATGCCTCCAAATGGTATTTAATTCACTTCCCGGGTGAAGAAACACTTTTTGAGACCTCAGAGTGAGTAAATTGGCCATTTTCATGCACTTTTAACCATTTCACAAATCTTGTGTTTTGGGCCCCTGGAAGCATGAAAATCACTTTAAACATGCTAATTTTAGCTCTAAAACTGATGATCTACCTACAAATGTGAACTGACTTTCAAAAATAAAACATTTGAAAACGGACAATTTTTCACCTTTCTGAAGCATGACGTAATGGGGGGGTGTTATCTCTTTTGTCAAAAATCACCTGTTTTTGCTTGAACATTAAATGCCTCCAAATGGTATTTAATTCACTTCCCGGGCCCCTGGAAGCATGAAAATCACTTTAAACATGCTAATTTTAGCTCTAAAACTGATGATCTACCTACAAATGTGAACTGACGTTCAAAAATAAAACATTTGAAAACGTACCATTTTTCACCTTTCTGAAGCATGACGTAATGGGGGGGTGTTATCTCTTTTGTCAAAAATCACCTGTTTTTGCTTGAACATTAAATGCCTCCAAATGGTATTTAATTCACTTCCCGGGGTGAAGTAACACTTTTTGAGACCTCAGAGTGAGTAAATTGGCCATTTTCATGCACTTTAAACCATTCCACAAATCTTGTATTTTGGGCCCCTGGAAGCATGAAAATCACTTTAAACATGCTAATTTTAGCTCTAAAACTGATGATCTACCTACAAATGTGAACTGACTTTCAAAAATAAAACATTTGAAAACGGACAATTTTTCACCTTTCTGAAGCATGACGTAATGGGGTGTTATCTCTTTTGTCAAAAATCACCTGTTTTTGCTTGAACATTAAATGCCTCCAAATGGTATTTAATTCACTTCCCGGGCCCCTGGAAGCATGAAAATCACTTTAAACATGCTAATTTTAGCTCTAAAACTGATGATCTACCTACAAATGTGAACTGACGTTCAAAAATAAAACATTTGAAAACTGACCATTTTTCACCTTTCTGAAGCATGACGTAATGGGGGGGTGTTATCTCTTTTGTCAAAAATCACCTGTTTTTGCTTGAACATTAAATGCCTCCAAATGGTATTTAATTCACTTCCCGGGCCCCTGGAAGCATGAAAATCACTTTAAACATGCTAATTTTAGCTCTAAAACTGATGATCTACCTACAAATGTGAACTGACGTTCAAAAATAAAACATTTGAAAACGGACCATTTTTCACCTTTCTGAAGCATGACATAATGGGGGGGTGTTATCTCTTTTGTCAAAAATCACCTATTTTTGCTTGAACATTAAATGCCTCCAAATGGTATTTAATTCACTTCCCGGGCCCCTGGAAGCATGAAAATCAATTTAAACATGCTAATTTTAACTCTAAAACTGATAATCTACCTACAAATGTGAACTGACGTTCAAAAATAAAACATTTGAAAACGGACCATTTTTCACCTTTCTGAAGCGTGACGTAATGGGGGGGTGTTATCTCTTTTGTCAAAAATCACCTGTTTTTGCTTGAACATTAAATGCCTCCAAATGGTATTTAATTCACTTCCCGGGGTGAAGAAACACTTTTTGAGACCTCAGAGTGAGTAAATTGGCCATTTTCATGCACTTTTAACCATTTCACAAATCTTGTGTTTTGGGCCCCTGGAAGCATGAAAATCACTTTAAACATGCTAATTTTAGCTCTAAAACTGATGATCTACCTACAAATGTGAACTGATGTTCAAAAATAAAACATTTGAAAACGGACCATTTTTCACCTTTCTGAAGCATGACGTAATGGGGGGGTGTTATCTCTTTTGTCAAAAATCACCTGTTTTTGCTTGAACATTAAATGCCTCCAAATGGTATTTAATTCACTTCCCGGGCCCCTGGAAGCATGAAAATCACTTTAAACATGCTAATTTTAGCTCTAAAACTGATGATCTACCTACAAATGTGAACTGACGTTCAAAAATAAAACATTTGAAAACGGACCATTTTTCACCTTTCTGAAGTGTGACGTAATGGGGGGTGTTATCCCTTTTGTCAAAAATCACCTGTTTTTGCTTGAACATTAAATGCCTCCAAATGGTATTTAATTCACTTCCCGGGGTGAAGAAACACTTTTTGAGACCTCAGAGTGAGTAAATTGGCCATTTTCATGCACTTTTAACCATTTCACAAATCTTGTGTTTTGGGCCCCTGGAAGCATGAAAATCACTTTAAACATGCTAATTTTAGCTCTAAAACTGATGATCTACCTACAAATGTGAACTGATGTTCAAAAATAAAACATTTGAAAACGGACCATTTTTCACCTTTCTGAAGCATGAGGTAATGGGGGGGTGTTATCTCTTTTGTCAAAAATCACCTGTTTTTGCTTGAACATTAAATGCCTCCAAATGGTATTTAATTCACTTCCCGGGCCCCTGGAAGCATGAAAATCACTTTAAACATGCTAATTTTAGCTCTAAAACTGATGATCTACCTACAAATGTGAACTGACGTTCAAAAATAAAACATTTGAAAACTGACCATTTTTCACCTTTCTGAAGCATGACGTAATGGGGGGGTGTTATCTCTTTTGTCAAAAATCACCTGTTTTTGCTTGAACATTAAATGCCTCCAAATGGTATTTAATTCACTTCCCGGGCCCCTGGAAGCATGAAAATCACTTTAAACATGCTAATTTTAGCTCTAAAACTGATGATCTACCTACAAATGTGAACTGACTATCAAAAATAAAACATTTGAAAACGGACAATTTTTCACCTTTCTGAAGCATGACGTAATGGGGGGGTGTTATCTCTTTTGTCAAAAATCACCTGTTTTTGCTTGAACATTAAATGCCTCCAAATGGTATTTAATTCACTTCCCGGGCCCCTGGAAGCATGAAAATCACTTTAAACATGCTAATTTTAGCTCTAAAACTGATGATCTACCTACAAATGTGAACTGACTTTCAAAAATAAAACATTTGAAAACGGACCATTTTTCACCTTTCTGCAGTATGACGTAATGGGGAGTGTTATCTCTTTTGTCAAAAATCACCTGTTTTTGCTTGAACATTAAATGCCTCCAAATGGTATTTAATTCACTTCCCGGGCCCCTGGAAGCATGAAAATCACTTTAAACATGCTAATTTTAGCTCTAAAACTGATGATCTACCTACAAATGTGAACTGACTTTCAAAAATAAAACATTTGAAAACGGACAATTTTTCACCTTTCTGAAGCATGGCGTAATGGGGGGGTGTTATCTCTTTTGTCAAAAATCACCTGTTTTTGCTTGAACATTAAATGCCTCCAAATGGTATTTAATTCACTTCCCGGGCCCCTGGAAGCATGAAAATCACTTTAAACATGCTAATTTTAGCTCTAAAACTGATGATCTACCTACAAATGTGAACTGACGTTCAAAAATAAAACATTTGAAAACGTACCATTTTTCACCTTTCTGCAGCATGACATAATGGGGGGTGTTGTCTCTTTTGTCAAAAATCACCTGTTTTTGCTTGAACATTAAATGCCTCCAAATGGTATTTAATTCACTTCCCGGGGTGAAGAAACACTTTTTGAGACCTCAGAGTGAGTAAATTGGCCATTTTCATGCACTTTTAACCATTTCACAAATCTTGTGTTTTGGGCCCCTGGAAGCATGAAAATCACTTTAAACATGCTAATTTTAGCTCTAAAACTGATGATCTACCTACAAATGTGAACTGACGTTCAAAAATAAAACATTTGAAAACTGACCATTTTTCACCTTTCTGAAGCATGACGTAATGGGGGGGTGTTATCTCTTTTGTCAAAAATCACCTGTTTTTGCTTGAACATTAAATGCCTCCAAATGGTATTTAATTCACTTCCCGGGCCCCTGGAAGCATGAAAATCACTTTAAACATGCTAATTTTAGCTCTAAAACTGATGATCTACCTACAAATGTGAACTGATGTTCAAAAATAAAACATTTGAAAACGGACCATTTTTCACCTTTCTGAAGCGTGACGTAATGGGGGGCTGTTATCTCTTTTGTCAAAAATCACCTGTTTTTGCTTGAACATTAAATGCCTCCAAATGGTATTTAATTCACTTCCCGGGGTGAAGAAACACTTTTTGAGACCTCAGAGTGAGTAAATTGGCCATTTTCATGCACTTTTAACCATTTCACAAATCTTGTGTTTTGGGCCCCTGGAAGCATGAAAATCACTTTAAACATGCTAATTTTAGCTCTAAAACTGATGATCTACCTACAAATGTGAACTGATGTTCAAAAATAAAACATTTGAAAACGGACCATTTTTCACCTTTCTGAAGCATGACGTAATGGGGGGGTGTTATCTCTTTTGTCAAAAATCACCTGTTTTTGCTTGAACATTAAATGCCTCCAAATGGTATTTAATTCACTTCCCGGGCCCCTGGAAGCATGAAAATCACTTTAAACATGCTAATTTTAGCTCTAAAACTGATGATCTACCTACAAATGTGAACTGACGTTCAAAAATAAAACATTTGAAAACGGACCATTTTTCACCTTTCTGAAGCATGACGTAATGGGGGGGTGTTATCCCTTTTGTCAAAAATCACCTGTTTTTGCTTGAACATTAAATGCCTCCAAATGGTATTTAATTCACTTCCCGGGCCCCTGGAAGCATGAAAATAACTTTAAACATGCTTATTTTAGCTCTAAAACTGATGATCTACCTACAAATGTGAACTGACGTTCAAAAATAAAACATTTGAAAACTGACCATTTTTCACCTTTCTGAAGCATGACGTAATGGGGGGTGTTATCTCTTTTGTCAAAAATCACCTGTTTTTGCTTGAACATTAAATGCCTCCAAATGGTATTTAATTCACTTCCCGGGCCCCTGGAAGCATGAAAATCACTTTAAACATGCTAATTTTAGCTCTAAAACTGATGATCTACCTACAAATGTGAACTGACTTTCAAAAATAAAACATTTGAAAACTGACAATTTTTCACCTTTCTGAAGCATGACGTAATGGGGGGGTGTTATCTCTTTTGTCAAAAATCACCTGTTTTTGCTTGAACATTAAATGCCTCCAAATGGTATTTAATTCACTTCCCAGACCCCTGGAAGCATGAAAATCACTTTAAACATGCTAATTTTAGCTCTAAAACTGATGATCTACCTACAAATGTGAACTGACGTTCAAAAATAAAACATTTGAAAACGGACCATTTTTCACCTTTCTGAAGCGTGACGTAATGGGGGGTGTTATCTCTTTTGTCAAAAATCACCTGTTTTTGCTTGAACATTAAATGCCTCCAAATGGTATTTAATTCACTTCCCGGGCCCCTGGAAGCATGAAAATCACTTTAAACATGCTAATTTTAGCTCTAAAACTGATGATCTACCTACAAATGTGAACTGACGTTCAAAAATAAAACATTTGAAAACGGACCATTTTTCACCTTTCTGAAGCGTG
This sequence comes from Lissotriton helveticus, assembly GCF_964261635.1. NCBI lineage: Eukaryota > Metazoa > Chordata > Amphibia > Caudata > Salamandridae > Lissotriton > Lissotriton helveticus. The sequence goes on from NW_027611809.1 coordinate 54,206, forward strand.
ACGTAATGGGGGGGTGTTATCTCTTTTGTCAAAAATCACCTGTTTTTGCTTGAACATTAAATGCCTCCAAATGGTATTTAATTCACTTCCCGGGGTGAAGAAACACTTTTTGAGACCTCAGAGTGAGTAAATTGGCCATTTTCATGCACTTTTAACCATTTCACAAATTTTGTGTTTTGGGCCCCTGGAAGCATGAAAATCACTTTAAACATGCTAATTTTAGCTCTAAAACTGATGATCTACCTACAAATGTGAACTGACTTTCAAAAATAAAACATTTGAAAACGGACAATTTTTCACCTTTCTGAAGCATGACGTAATGGGGGGGTGTTATCTCTTTTGTCAAAAATCACCTGTTTTTGCTTGAACATTAAATGCCTCCAAATGGTATTTAATTCACTTCCCGGGCCCCTGGAAGCATGAAAATCACTTTAAACATGCTAATTTTAGCTCTAAAACTGATGATCTACCTACAAATGTGAACTGACGTTCAAAAATAAAACATTTGAAAACGTACCATTTTTCACCTTTCTGAAGCATGACGTAATGGGGGGGTGTTATCTCTTTTGTCAAAAATCACCTGTTTTTGCTTGAACATTAAATGCCTCCAAATGGTATTTAATTCACTTCCCGGGGTGAAGTAACACTTTTTGAGACCTCAGAGTGAGTAAATTGGCCATTTTCATGCACTTTTAACCATTCCACAAATCTTGTATTTTGGGCCCCTGGAAGCATGAAAATCACTTTAAACATGCTAATTTTAGCTCTAAAACTGATGATCTACCTACAAATGTGAACTGACTTTCAAAAATAAAACATTTGAAAACGGACAATTTTTCACCTTTCTGAAGCGTGACGTAATGGGGGGGTGTTATCTCTTTTGGCAAAAATCACCTGTTTTTGCTTGAACATTAAATACCTCCAAATGGTATTTAAATCACTTCCCGGGCCCCTGGAAGCATGAAAATCACTTTAAACATGCTAATTTTAGCTCTAAAACTGATGATCTACCTACAAATGTGAACTGACTTTCAAAAATAAAACATTTGAAAACGGACAATTTTTCACCTTTCTGAAGCATGAAGTAATGGGGGGGTGTTATCTCTTTTGTCAAAAATCACCTGTTTTTGCTTGAACATTAAATGCCTCCAAATGGTATTTAATTCACTTCCCGGGCCCCTGGAAGCATGAAAATCACTTTAAACATGCTAATTTTAGCTCTAAAACTGATGATCTACCTACAAATGTGAACTGACGTTCAAAAATAAAACATTTGAAATCGTACCATTTTTCACCTTTCTGAAGCATGACGTAATGGGGGGGTGTTGTCTCTTTTGTCAAAAATCACCTGTTTTTGCTTGAACATTAAATGCCTCCAAATGGTATTTAATTCACTTCCCGGGCCCCTGGAAGCATGAAAATCACTTTAAACATGCTAATTTTAGCTCTGAAACTGATGATCTACCTACAAATGTGAACTGACGTTCAAAAATAAAACATTTGAAAACGGACAATTTTTCACCTTTCTGAAGCGTGACGTAATGGGGGGGGGGTTATCTCTTTTGTCAAAAATCACCTGTTTTTGCTTGAACATTAAATGCCTCCAAATGGTATTTAATTCACTTCCCGGGGTGAAGAAACACTTTTTGAGACCACAGAGTGAGTAAATTGGCCATTTTCATGCACTTTTAACCATTTCACAAATCTTGTGTTTTGGGCCCTTGGAAGCATGAAAATCACTTTAAACATGCTAATTTTAGCTCTAAAACTGATGATCTACCGACAAATGTGAACTGACGTTAAAAAATAAAACATTTGAAAACGGACCATTTTTCACCTTTCTGCAGCATGACGTAATGGGGGGGTGTTATCTCTTTTGTCAAAAATCACCTGTTTTTGCTTGAACATTAAATGCCTCCAAATGGTATTTAATTCACTTCCCGGGCCCCTGGAAGCATGAAAATCACTTTAAACATGCTAATTTTAGCTCTAAAACTGATGATCTACCTACAAATGTGAACTGACGTTCAAAAATAAAACATTTGAAAACTGACCATTTTTCACCTTTCTGAAGCATGACGTAATGGGGGGGTGTTATCTCTTTTGTCAAAAATCACCTGTTTTTGCTTGAACATTAAATGCCTCCAAATGGTATTTAATTCACTTCCCGGGCCCCTGGAAGCATGAAAATCACTTTAAACATGCTAATTTTAGCTCTAAAACTGATGATCTACCTACAAATGTGAACTGACTATCAAAAATAAAACATTTGAAAACGGACAATTTTTCACCTTTCTGAAGCATGACGTAATGGGGGGGTGTTATCTCTTTTGTCAAAAATCACCTGTTTTTGCTTGAACATTAAATGCCTCCAAATGGTATCTAATTCACTTCCGGGGCCCCTGGAAGCATGAAAATCAATTTAAACATGCTAATTTTAGCTCTAAAACTGATGATCTACCTACAAATGTGAACTGACGTTTAAAAATAAAACATTTGAAAACTGACCATTTTTCACCTTTCTGAAGCATGACGTAATGGGGGGGTGTTATCTCTTTTGTCAAAAATCACCTGTTTTTGCTTGAACATTAAATGCCTCCAAATGGTATCTAATTCACTTCCGGGGCCCCTGGAAGCATGAAAATCACTTTAAACATGCTAATTTTAGCTCTAAAACTGATGATCTACCTACAAATGTGAACTGACGTTCAAAAATAAAACATTTGAAAACGTACCATTTTTCACCTTTCTGAAGCATGACGTAATGGGGGGTGTTATCTCTTTTGTCAAAAATCACCTGTTTTTGCTTGAACATTAAATGCCTCCAAATGGTATTTAATTCACTTCCCGGGGTGAAGAAACACTTTTTGAGACCTCAGAGTGAGTAAATTGGCCATTTTCATGCACTTTTAACCATTTCACAAATCTTGTGTTTTGGGCCCCTGGAAGCATGAAAATCACTTTAAACATGCTAATTTTAGCTCTAAAACTGATGATCTACCTACAAATGTGAACTGACGTTAAAAAATAAAACATTTGAAAACGGACAATTTTTCACCTTTCTGCAGCATGACATAATGGGGGGGTGTTATCTCTTTTGTCAAAAATCACCTGTTTTTGCTTGAACATTAAATGCCTCCAAATGGTATTTAATTCACTTCCCGGGCCCCTGGAAGCATGAAAATCGCTTTAAACATGCTAATTTTAGCTCTAAAACTGATGATCTACCTACAAATGTGAACTGACGTTCAAAAATAAAACATTTGAAAACTGACCATTTTTCACCTTTCTGAAGCATGACGTAATGGGGGGGTGTTATCTCTTTTGTCAAAAATCACCTGTTTTTGCTTGAACATTAAATGCCTCCAAATGGTATTTAATTCACTTCCCGGGCCCCTGGAAGCATGAAAATCACTTTAAACATGCTAATTTTAGCTCTAAAACTGATGATCTACCTACAAATGTGAACTGACGTTCAAAAATAAAACATTTGAAAACGGACCATTTTTCACCTTTCTGAAGCGTGACGTAATGGGGGGGTGTTATCTCTTTTGTCAAAAATCACCTGTTTTTGCTTGAACATTAAATGCCTCCAAATGGTATTTAATTCACTTCCCGGGGTGAAGAAACACTTTTTGAGACCTCAAAGTGAGTAAATTGGCCATTTTCATGCACTTTTAACCATTTCACAAATCTTGTGTTTTGGGCCCCTGGAAGCATGAAAATCACTTTAAACATGCTAATTTTAGCTCTAAAACTGATGATCTACCTACAAATGTGAACTGATGTTCAAAAATAAAACATTTGAAAACGGACCATTTTTCACCTTTCTGAAGCATGACGTAATGGGGGGGTGTTATCTCTTTTGTCAAAAATCACCTGTTTTTGCTTGAACATTAAATGCCTCCAAATGGTATTTAATTCACTTCCCGGGCCCCTGGAAGCATGAAAATCACTTTAAACATGCTAATTTTAGCTCTAAAACTGATGATCTACCTACAAATGTGAACTGACATTCAAAAATAAAACATTTGAAAACTGACCATTTTTCACCTTTCTGAAGCATGACGTAATGGGGGGGTGTTATCTCTTTTGTCAAAAATCACCTGTTTTTGCTTGAACATTAAATGCCTCCAAATGGTATTTAATTCACTTCCCGGGCCCCTGGAAGCATGAAAATCACTTTAAACATGCTTATTTTACTCTAAAACTGATGATCTACCTACAAATGTGAACTGACGTTCAAAAATAAAACATTTGAAAACTGACAATTTTTCACCTTTCTGAAGCATGACGTAATGGGGGGTGTTATCCCTTTTGTCAAAAATCACCTGTTTTTGCTTGAACATTAAATGCCTCCAAATGGTATTTAATTCACTTCCCGGGCCCCTGGAAGCATGAAAATCACTTTAAACATGCTTATTTTAGCTCTAAAACTGATGATCTACCTACAAATGTGAACTGACGTTCAAAAATAAAACATTTGAAAACGGACCATTTTTCACCTTTCTGAAGCATGACGTAATGGGGGGGGTGTTATCTCTTTTGTCAAAAATCACCTGTTTTTGCTTGAACATTAAATGCCTCCAAATGGTATTTAATTCACTTCCCGGGGTGAAGAAACACTTTTTGAGACCTCAGAGTGAGTAAATTGGCCATTTTCATGCACTTTTAACCATTCCACAAATCTTGTGTTTTGGGCCCCTGGAAGCATGAAAATCACTTTAAACATGCTTATTTTAGCTCTAAAACTGATGATCTACCTACAAATGTGAACTGACGTTCAAAAATAAAACATTTGAAAACTGACAATTTTTCACCTTTCTGAAGCATGATGTAATGGGGGGTGTTATCCCTTTTGTCAAAAATCACCTGTTTTTGCTTGAACATTAAATGCCTCCAAATGGTATTTAATTCACTTCCCGGGCCCCTGGAAGCATGAAAATCACTTTAAACATGCTTATTTTAGCTCTAAAACTGATGATCTACCTACAAATGTGAACTGACGTTCAAAAATAAAACATTTGAAAACGGACCATTTTTCACCTTTCTGAAGCATGACGTAATGGGGGGGTGTTATCTCTTTTGTCAAAAATCACCTGTTTTTGCTTGAACATTAAATGCCTCCAAATGGTATTTAATTCACTTCCCGGGCCCCTGGAAGCATGAAAATCACTTTAAACATGCTAATTTTAGCTCTAAAACTGATGATCTACCTACAAATGTGAACTGACGTTAAAAAATAAAACATTTGAAAACGGACCATTTTTCACCTTTCTGCAGCATGACGTATTGGGGGGGTGTTATCTCTTTTGTCAAAAATCACCTGTTTTTGCTTGAACATTAAATGCCTCCAAATGGTATTTAATTCACTTCCCGGGCCCCTGGAAGCATGAAAATCACTTTAAACATGCTAATTTTAGCTCTAAAACTGATGATCTACCTACAAATGTGAACTGACGTTCAAAAATAAAACATTTGAAAACTGACAATTTTTCACCTTTCTGAAGCATGACGTAATGGGGGGGTGTTATCCCTTTTGTCAAAAATCACCTGTTTTTGCTTGAACATTAAATGCCTCCAAATGGTATTTAATTCACTTCCCGGGCCCCTGGAAGCATGAAAATCACTTTAAACATGCTTATTTTAGCTCTAAAACTGATGATCTACCTACAAATGTGAACTGACGTTAAAAAATAAAACATTTGAAAACGGACCATTTTTCACCTTTCTGCAGTATGACGTAATGGGGGGTGTTATCTCTTTTGTCAAATATCACCTGTTTTTGCTTGAACATTAAATGCCTCCAAATGGTATTTAATTCACTTCCCGGGCCCCTGGAAGCATGAAAATCACTTTAAACATGCTAATTTTAGCTCTAAAACTGATGATCTACCTACAAATGTGAACTGACTTTCAAAAATAAAACATTTGAAAACGGACCATTTTTCACCCTTCTGCAGTATGACGTAATGGGGAGTGTTATCTCTTTTGTCAAAAATCACCTGTTTTTGCTTGAACATTAAATGCCTCCAAATGGTATTTAATTCACTTCCCGGGCCCCTGGAAGCATGAAAATCACTTTAAACATGCTAATTTTAGCTCTAAAACTGATGATCTACCTACAAATGTGAACTGACTTTCAAAAATAAAACATTTGAAAACGGACAATTTTTCACCTTTCTGAAGCATGGCGTAATGGGGGGGTGTTATCTCTTTTGTCAAAAATCACCTGTTTTTGCTTGAACATTAAATGCCTCCAAATGGTATTTAATTCACTTCCCGGGCCCCTGGAAGCATGAAAATCACTTTAAACATGCTAATTTTAGCTCTAAAACTGATGATCTACCTACAAATGTGAACTGACGTTCAAAAATAAAACATTTGAAAACGTACCATTTTTCACCTTTCTGCAGCATGACATAATGGGGGGTGTTATCTCTTTTGTCAAAAATCACCTGTTTTTGCTTGAACATTAAATGCCTCCAAATGGTATTTAATTCACTTCCCGGGGTGAAGAAACACTTTTTGAGACCTCAGAGTGAGTAAATTGGCCATTTTCATGCACTTTTAACCATTTCACAAATCTTGTGTTTTGGGCCCCTGGAAGCATGAAAATCACTTTAAACATGCTAATTTTAGCTCTAAAACTGATGATCTACCTACAAATGTGAACTGACGTTCAAAAATAAAACATTTGAAAACTGACCATTTTTCACCTTTCTGAAGCATGACGTAATGGGGGGGTGTTATCTCTTTTGTCAAAAATCACCTGTTTTTGCTTGAACATTAAATGCCTCCAAATGGTATTTAATTCACTTCCCGGGCCCCTGGAAGCATGAAAATCACTTTAAACATGCTAATTTTAGCTCTAAAACTGATGATCTACCTACAAATGTGAACTGATGTTCAAAAATAAAACATTTGAAAACGGACCATTTTTCACCTTTCTGAAGCGTGACGTAATGGGGGGCTGTTATCTCTTTTGTCAAAAATCACCTGTTTTTGCTTGAACATTAAATGCCTCCAAATGGTATTTAATTCACTTCCCGGGGTGAAGAAACACTTTTTGAGACCTCAGAGTGAGTAAATTGGCCATTTTCATGCACTTTTAACCATTTCACAAATCTTGTGTTTTGGGCCCCTGGAAGCATGAAAATCACTTTAAACATGCTAATTTTAGCTCTAAAACTGATGATCTACCTACAAATGTGAACTGATGTTCAAAAATAAAACATTTGAAAACGGACCATTTTTCACCTTTCTGAAGCATGACGTAATGGGGGGGTGTTATCTCTTTTGTCAAAAATCACCTGTTTTTGCTTGAACATTAAATGCCTCCAAATGGTATTTAATTCACTTCCCGGGCCCCTGGAAGCATGAAAATCACTTTAAACATGCTAATTTTAGCTCTAAAACTGATGATCTACCTACAAATGTGAACTGACGTTCAAAAATAAAACATTTGAAAACGGACCATTTTTCACCTTTCTGAAGCATGACGTAATGGGGGGGTGTTATCCCTTTTGTCAAAAATCACCTGTTTTTGCTTGAACATTAAATGCCTCCAAATGGTATTTAATTCACTTCCCGGGCCCCTGGAAGCATGAAAATAACTTTAAACATGCTTATTTTAGCTCTAAAACTGATGATCTACCTACAAATGTGAACTGACGTTCAAAAATAAAACATTTGAAAACTGACCATTTTTCACCTTTCTGAAGCATGACGTAATGGGGGGTGTTATCTCTTTTGTCAAAAATCACCTGTTTTTGCTTGAACATTAAATGCCTCCAAATGGTATTTAATTCACTTCCCGGGCCCCTGGAAGCATGAAAATCACTTTAAACATGCTAATTTTAGCTCTAAAACTGATGATCTACCTACAAATGTGAACTGACTTTCAAAAATAAAACATTTGAAAACTGACAATTTTTCACCTTTCTGAAGCATGACGTAATGGGGGGGTGTTATCTCTTTTGTCAAAAATCACCTGTTTTTGCTTGAACATTAAATGCCTCCAAATGGTATTTAATTCACTTCCCAGACCCCTGGAAGCATGAAAATCACTTTAAACATGCTAATTTTAGCTCTAAAACTGATGATCTACCTACAAATGTGAACTGACGTTCAAAAATAAAACATTTGAAAACGGACCATTTTTCACCTTTCTGAAGCGTGACGTAATGGGGGGTGTTATCTCTTTTGTCAAAAATCACCTGTTTTTGCTTGAACATTAAATGCCTCCAAATGGTATTTAATTCACTTCCCGGGCCCCTGGAAGCATGAAAATCACTTTAAACATGCTAATTTTAGCTCTAAAACTGATGATCTACCTACAAATGTGAACTGACGTTCAAAAATAAAACATTTGAAAACGGACCATTTTTCACCTTTCTGAAGCGTGACGTAATGGGGGGGTGTTATCTCTTTTGTCAAAAATCACCTGTTTTTGCTTGAACATTAAATGCCTCCAAATGGTATTTAATTCACTTCCCGGGGTGAAGAAACACTTTTTGAGACCTCAGAGTGAGTAAATTGGCCATTTTCATGCACTTTTAACCATTTCACAAATTTTGTGTTTTGGGCCCCTGGAAGCATGAAAATCACTTTAAACATGCTAATTTTAGCTCTAAAACTGATGATCTACCTACAAATGTGAACTGACTTTCAAAAATAAAACATTTGAAAACGGACAATTTTTCACCTTTCTGAAGCATGACGTAATGGGGGGGTGTTATCTCTTTTGTCAAAAATCACCTGTTTTTGCTTGAACATTAAATGCCTCCAAATGGTATTTAATTCACTTCCCGGGCCCCTGGAAGCATGAAAATCACTTTAAACATGCTAATTTTAGCTCTAAAACTGATGATCTACCTACAAATGTGAACTGACGTTCAAAAATAAAACATTTGAAAACGTACCATTTTTCACCTTTCTGAAGCATGACGTAATGGGGGGGTGTTATCTCTTTTGTCAAAAATCACCTGTTTTTGCTTGAACATTAAATGCCTCCAAATGGTATTTAATTCACTTCCCGGGGTGAAGTAACACTTTTTGAGACCTCAGAGTGAGTAAATTGGCCATTTTCATGCACTTTTAACCATTCCACAAATCTTGTATTTTGGGCCCCTGGAAGCATGAAAATCACTTTAAACATGCTAATTTTAGCTCTAAAACTGATGATCTACCTACAAATGTGAACTGACTTTCAAAAATAAAACATTTGAAAACGGACAATTTTTCACCTTTCTGAAGCGTGACGTAATGGGGGGGTGTTATCTCTTTTGGCAAAAATCACCTGTTTTTGCTTGAACATTAAATACCTCCAAATGGTATTTAAATCACTTCCCGGGCCCCTGGAAGCATGAAAATCACTTTAAACATGCTAATTTTAGCTCTAAAACTGATGATCTACCTACAAATGTGAACTGACTTTCAAAAATAAAACATTTGAAAACGGACAATTTTTCACCTTTCTGAAGCATGAAGTAATGGGGGGGTGTTATCTCTTTTGTCAAAAATCACCTGTTTTTGCTTGAACATTAAATGCCTCCAAATGGTATTTAATTCACTTCCCGGGCCCCTGGAAGCATGAAAATCACTTTAAACATGCTAATTTTAGCTCTAAAACTGATGATCTACCTACAAATGTGAACTGACGTTCAAAAATAAAACATTTGAAATCGTACCATTTTTCACCTTTCTGAAGCATGACGTAATGGGGGGGTGTTGTCTCTTTTGTCAAAAATCACCTGTTTTTGCTTGAACATTAAATGCCTCCAAATGGTATTTAATTCACTTCCCGGGCCCCTGGAAGCATGAAAATCACTTTAAACATGCTAATTTTAGCTCTGAAACTGATGATCTACCTACAAATGTGAACTGACGTTCAAAAATAAAACATTTGAAAACGGACAATTTTTCACCTTTCTGAAGCGTGACGTAATGGGGGGGGGGTTATCTCTTTTGTCAAAAATCACCTGTTTTTGCTTGAACATTAAATGCCTCCAAATGGTATTTAATTCACTTCCCGGGGTGAAGAAACACTTTTTGAGACCACAGAGTGAGTAAATTGGCCATTTTCATGCACTTTTAACCATTTCACAAATCTTGTGTTTTGGGCCCTTGGAAGCATGAAAATCACTTTAAACATGCTAATTTTAGCTCTAAAACTGATGATCTACCGACAAATGTGAACTGACGTTAAAAAATAAAACATTTGAAAACGGACCATTTTTCACCTTTCTGCAGCATGACGTAATGGGGGGGTGTTATCTCTTTTGTCAAAAATCACCTGTTTTTGCTTGAACATTAAATGCCTCCAAATGGTATTTAATTCACTTCCCGGGCCCCTGGAAGCATGAAAATCACTTTAAACATGCTAATTTTAGCTCTAAAACTGATGATCTACCTACAAATGTGAACTGACGTTCAAAAATAAAACATTTGAAAACTGACCATTTTTCACCTTTCTGAAGCATGACGTAATGGGGGGGTGTTATCTCTTTTGTCAAAAATCACCTGTTTTTGCTTGAACATTAAATGCCTCCAAATGGTATTTAATTCACTTCCCGGGCCCCTGGAAGCATGAAAATCACTTTAAACATGCTAATTTTAGCTCTAAAACTGATGATCTACCTACAAATGTGAACTGACTATCAAAAATAAAACATTTGAAAACGGACAATTTTTCACCTTTCTGAAGCATGACGTAATGGGGGGGTGTTATCTCTTTTGTCAAAAATCACCTGTTTTTGCTTGAACATTAAATGCCTCCAAATGGTATCTAATTCACTTCCGGGGCCCCTGGAAGCATGAAAATCAATTTAAACATGCTAATTTTAGCTCTAAAACTGATGATCTACCTACAAATGTGAACTGACGTTTAAAAATAAAACATTTGAAAACTGACCATTTTTCACCTTTCTGAAGCATGACGTAATGGGGGGGTGTTATCTCTTTTGTCAAAAATCACCTGTTTTTGCTTGAACATTAAATGCCTCCAAATGGTATCTAATTCACTTCCGGGGCCCCTGGAAGCATGAAAATCACTTTAAACATGCTAATTTTAGCTCTAAAACTGATGATCTACCTACAAATGTGAACTGACGTTCAAAAATAAAACATTTGAAAACGTACCATTTTTCACCTTTCTGAAGCATGACGTAATGGGGGGTGTTATCTCTTTTGTCAAAAATCACCTGTTTTTGCTTGAACATTAAATGCCTCCAAATGGTATTTAATTCACTTCCCGGGGTGAAGAAACACTTTTTGAGACCTCAGAGTGAGTAAATTGGCCATTTTCATGCACTTTTAACCATTTCACAAATCTTGTGTTTTGGGCCCCTGGAAGCATGAAAATCACTTTAAACATGCTAATTTTAGCTCTAAAACTGATGATCTACCTACAAATGTGAACTGACGTTAAAAAATAAAACATTTGAAAACGGACAATTTTTCACCTTTCTGCAGCATGACATAATGGGGGGGTGTTATCTCTTTTGTCAAAAATCACCTGTTTTTGCTTGAACATTAAATGCCTCCAAATGGTATTTAATTCACTTCCCGGGCCCCTGGAAGCATGAAAATCGCTTTAAACATGCTAATTTTAGCTCTAAAACTGATGATCTACCTACAAATGTGAACTGACGTTCAAAAATAAAACATTTGAAAACTGACCATTTTTCACCTTTCTGAAGCATGACGTAATGGGGGGGTGTTATCTCTTTTGTCAAAAATCACCTGTTTTTGCTTGAACATTAAATGCCTCCAAATGGTATTTAATTCACTTCCCGGGCCCCTGGAAGCATGAAAATCACTTTAAACATGCTAATTTTAGCTCTAAAACTGATGATCTACCTACAAATGTGAACTGACGTTCAAAAATAAAACATTTGAAAACGGACCATTTTTCACCTTTCTGAAGCGTGACGTAATGGGGGGGTGTTATCTCTTTTGTCAAAAATCACCTGTTTTTGCTTGAACATTAAATGCCTCCAAATGGTATTTAATTCACTTCCCGGGGTGAAGAAACACTTTTTGAGACCTCAAAGTGAGTAAATTGGCCATTTTCATGCACTTTTAACCATTTCACAAATCTTGTGTTTTGGGCCCCTGGAAGCATGAAAATCACTTTAAACATGCTAATTTTAGCTCTAAAACTGATGATCTACCTACAAATGTGAACTGATGTTCAAAAATAAAACATTTGAAAACGGACCATTTTTCACCTTTCTGAAGCATGACGTAATGGGGGGGTGTTATCTCTTTTGTCAAAAATCACCTGTTTTTGCTTGAACATTAAATGCCTCCAAATGGTATTTAATTCACTTCCCGGGCCCCTGGAAGCATGAAAATCACTTTAAACATGCTAATTTTAGCTCTAAAACTGATGATCTACCTACAAATGTGAACTGACATTCAAAAATAAAACATTTGAAAACTGACCATTTTTCACCTTTCTGAAGCATGACGTAATGGGGGGGTGTTATCTCTTTTGTCAAAAATCACCTGTTTTTGCTTGAACATTAAATGCCTCCAAATGGTATTTAATTCACTTCCCGGGCCCCTGGAAGCATGAAAATCACTTTAAACATGCTTATTTTACTCTAAAACTGATGATCTACCTACAAATGTGAACTGACGTTCAAAAATAAAACATTTGAAAACTGACAATTTTTCACCTTTCTGAAGCATGACGTAATGGGGGGTGTTATCCCTTTTGTCAAAAATCACCTGTTTTTGCTTGAACATTAAATGCCTCCAAATGGTATTTAATTCACTTCCCGGGCCCCTGGAAGCATGAAAATCACTTTAAACATGCTTATTTTAGCTCTAAAACTGATGATCTACCTACAAATGTGAACTGACGTTCAAAAATAAAACATTTGAAAACGGACCATTTTTCACCTTTCTGAAGCATGACGTAATGGGGGGGGTGTTATCTCTTTTGTCAAAAATCACCTGTTTTTGCTTGAACATTAAATGCCTCCAAATGGTATTTAATTCACTTCCCGGGGTGAAGAAACACTTTTTGAGACCTCAGAGTGAGTAAATTGGCCATTTTCATGCACTTTTAACCATTCCACAAATCTTGTGTTTTGGGCCCCTGGAAGCATGAAAATCACTTTAAACATGCTTATTTTAGCTCTAAAACTGATGATCTACCTACAAATGTGAACTGACGTTCAAAAATAAAACATTTGAAAACTGACAATTTTTCACCTTTCTGAAGCATGATGTAATGGGGGGTGTTATCCCTTTTGTCAAAAATCACCTGTTTTTGCTTGAACATTAAATGCCTCCAAATGGTATTTAATTCACTTCCCGGGCCCCTGGAAGCATGAAAATCACTTTAAACATGCTTATTTTAGCTCTAAAACTGATGATCTACCTACAAATGTGAACTGACGTTCAAAAATAAAACATTTGAAAACGGACCATTTTTCACCTTTCTGAAGCATGACGTAATGGGGGGGTGTTATCTCTTTTGTCAAAAATCACCTGTTTTTGCTTGAACATTAAATGCCTCCAAATGGTATTTAATTCACTTCCCGGGCCCCTGGAAGCATGAAAATCACTTTAAACATGCTAATTTTAGCTCTAAAACTGATGATCTACCTACAAATGTGAACTGACGTTAAAAAATAAAACATTTGAAAACGGACCATTTTTCACCTTTCTGCAGCATGACGTATTGGGGGGGTGTTATCTCTTTTGTCAAAAATCACCTGTTTTTGCTTGAACATTAAATGCCTCCAAATGGTATTTAATTCACTTCCCGGGCCCCTGGAAGCATGAAAATCACTTTAAACATGCTAATTTTAGCTCTAAAACTGATGATCTACCTACAAATGTGAACTGACGTTCAAAAATAAAACATTTGAAAACTGACAATTTTTCACCTTTCTGAAGCATGACGTAATGGGGGGGTGTTATCCCTTTTGTCAAAAATCACCTGTTTTTGCTTGAACATTAAATGCCTCCAAATGGTATTTAATTCACTTCCCGGGCCCCTGGAAGCATGAAAATCACTTTAAACATGCTTATTTTAGCTCTAAAACTGATGATCTACCTATAAATGTGAACTGACGTTAAAAAATAAAACATTTGAAAACGGACCATTTTTCACCTTTCTGCAGTATGACGTAATGGGGGGTGTTATCTCTTTTGTCAAATATCACCTGTTTTTGCTTGAACATTAAATGCCTCCAAATGGTATTTAATTCACTTCCCGGGCCCCTGGAAGCATGAAAATCACTTTAAACATGCTAATTTTAGCTCTAAAACTGATGATCTACCTACAAATGTGAACTGACTTTCAAAAATAAAACATTTGAAAACGGACCATTTTTCACCTTTCTGCAGTATGACGTAATGGGGAGTGTTATCTCTTTTGTCAAAAATCACCTGTTTTTGCTTGAACATTAAATGCCTCCAAATGGTATTTAATTCACTTCCCGGGCCCCTGGAAGCATGAAAATCACTTTAAACATGCTAATTTTAGCTCTAAAACTGATGATCTACCTACAAATGTGAACTGACTTTCAAAAATAAAACATTTGAAAACGGACAATTTTTCACCTTTCTGAAGCATGGCGTAATGGGGGGGTGTTATCTCTTTTGTCAAAAATCACCTGTTTTTGCTTGAACATTAAATGCCTCCAAATGGTATTTAATTCACTTCCCGGGCCCCTGGAAGCATGAAAATCACTTTAAACATGCTAATTTTAGCTCTAAAACTGATGATCTACCTACAAATGTGAACTGACGTTCAAAAATAAAACATTTGAAAACGTACCATTTTTCACCTTTCTGCAGCATGACATAATGGGGGGTGTTATCTCTTTTGTCAAAAATCACCTGTTTTTGCTTGAACATTAAATGCCTCCAAATGGTATTTAATTCACTTCCCGGGGTGAAGAAACACTTTTTGAGACCTCAGAGTGAGTAAATTGGCCATTTTCATGCACTTTTAACCATTTCACAAATCTTGTGTTTTGGGCCCCTGGAAGCATGAAAATCACTTTAAACATGCTAATTTTAGCTCTAAAACTGATGATCTACCTACAAATGTGAACTGACGTTCAAAAATAAAACATTTGAAAACTGACCATTTTTCACCTTTCTGAAGCATGACGTAATGGGGGGGTGTTATCTCTTTTGTCAAAAATCACCTGTTTTTGCTTGAACATTAAATGCCTCCAAATGGTATTTAATTCACTTCCCGGGCCCCTGGAAGCATGAAAATCACTTTAAACATGCTAATTTTAGCTCTAAAACTGATGATCTACCTACAAATGTGAACTGATGTTCAAAAATAAAACATTTGAAAACGGACCATTTTTCACCTTTCTGAAGCGTGACGTAATGGGGGGCTGTTATC
Source organism: Lissotriton helveticus (assembly GCF_964261635.1). Taxonomy (NCBI): domain Eukaryota; kingdom Metazoa; phylum Chordata; class Amphibia; order Caudata; family Salamandridae; genus Lissotriton; species Lissotriton helveticus. The sequence continues at coordinate 69,594 of NW_027611809.1, forward strand.
TCTTTTGTCAAAAATCACCTGTTTTTGCTTGAACATTAAATGCCTCCAAATGGTATTTAATTCACTTCCCGGGGTGAAGAAACACTTTTTGAGACCTCAGAGTGAGTAAATTGGCCATTTTCATGCACTTTTAACCATTTCACAAATCTTGTGTTTTGGGCCCCTGGAAGCATGAAAATCACTTTAAACATGCTAATTTTAGCTCTAAAACTGATGATCTACCTACAAATGTGAACTGATGTTCAAAAATAAAACATTTGAAAACGGACCATTTTTCACCTTTCTGAAGCATGACGTAATGGGGGGGTGTTATCTCTTTTGTCAAAAATCACCTGTTTTTGCTTGAACATTAAATGCCTCCAAATGGTATTTAATTCACTTCCCGGGCCCCTGGAAGCATGAAAATCACTTTAAACATGCTAATTTTAGCTCTAAAACTGATGATCTACCTACAAATGTGAACTGACGTTCAAAAATAAAACATTTGAAAACGGACCATTTTTCACCTTTCTGAAGCATGACGTAATGGGGGGGTGTTATCCCTTTTGTCAAAAATCACCTGTTTTTGCTTGAACATTAAATGCCTCCAAATGGTATTTAATTCACTTCCCGGGCCCCTGGAAGCATGAAAATAACTTTAAACATGCTTATTTTAGCTCTAAAACTGATGATCTACCTACAAATGTGAACTGACGTTCAAAAATAAAACATTTGAAAACTGACCATTTTTCACCTTTCTGAAGCATGACGTAATGGGGGGTGTTATCTCTTTTGTCAAAAATCACCTGTTTTTGCTTGAACATTAAATGCCTCCAAATGGTATTTAATTCACTTCCCGGGCCCCTGGAAGCATGAAAATCACTTTAAACATGCTAATTTTAGCTCTAAAACTGATGATCTACCTACAAATGTGAACTGACTTTCAAAAATAAAACATTTGAAAACTGACAATTTTTCACCTTTCTGAAGCATGACGTAATGGGGGGGTGTTATCTCTTTTGTCAAAAATCACCTGTTTTTGCTTGAACATTAAATGCCTCCAAATGGTATTTAATTCACTTCCCAGACCCCTGGAAGCATGAAAATCACTTTAAACATGCTAATTTTAGCTCTAAAACTGATGATCTACCTACAAATGTGAACTGACGTTCAAAAATAAAACATTTGAAAACGGACCATTTTTCACCTTTCTGAAGCGTGACGTAATGGGGGGTGTTATCTCTTTTGTCAAAAATCACCTGTTTTTGCTTGAACATTAAATGCCTCCAAATGGTATTTAATTCACTTCCCGGGCCCCTGGAAGCATGAAAATCACTTTAAACATGCTAATTTTAGCTCTAAAACTGATGATCTACCTACAAATGTGAACTGACGTTCAAAAATAAAACATTTGAAAACGGACCATTTTTCACCTTTCTGAAGCGTGACGTAATGGGGGGGTGTTATCTCTTTTGTCAAAAATCACCTGTTTTTGCTTGAACATTAAATGCCTCCAAATGGTATTTAATTCACTTCCCGGGGTGAAGAAACACTTTTTGAGACCTCAGAGTGAGTAAATTGGCCATTTTCATGCACTTTTAACCATTTCACAAATTTTGTGTTTTGGGCCCCTGGAAGCATGAAAATCACTTTAAACATGCTAATTTTAGCTCTAAAACTGATGATCTACCTACAAATGTGAACTGACTTTCAAAAATAAAACATTTGAAAACGGACAATTTTTCACCTTTCTGAAGCATGACGTAATGGGGGGGTGTTATCTCTTTTGTCAAAAATCACCTGTTTTTGCTTGAACATTAAATGCCTCCAAATGGTATTTAATTCACTTCCCGGGCCCCTGGAAGCATGAAAATCACTTTAAACATGCTAATTTTAGCTCTAAAACTGATGATCTACCTACAAATGTGAACTGACGTTCAAAAATAAAACATTTGAAAACGTACCATTTTTCACCTTTCTGAAGCATGACGTAATGGGGGGGTGTTATCTCTTTTGTCAAAAATCACCTGTTTTTGCTTGAACATTAAATGCCTCCAAATGGTATTTAATTCACTTCCCGGGGTGAAGTAACACTTTTTGAGACCTCAGAGTGAGTAAATTGGCCATTTTCATGCACTTTTAACCATTCCACAAATCTTGTATTTTGGGCCCCTGGAAGCATGAAAATCACTTTAAACATGCTAATTTTAGCTCTAAAACTGATGATCTACCTACAAATGTGAACTGACTTTCAAAAATAAAACATTTGAAAACGGACAATTTTTGACCCTTTCTGAAGCGTGACGTAATGGGGGGGTGTTATCTCTTTTGGCAAAAATCACCTGTTTTTGCTTGAACATTAAATACCTCCAAATGGTATTTAAATCACTTCCCGGGCCCCTGGAAGCATGAAAATCACTTTAAACATGCTAATTTTAGCTCTAAAACTGATGATCTACCTACAAATGTGAACTGACTTTCAAAAATAAAACATTTGAAAACGGACAATTTTTCACCTTTCTGAAGCATGAAGTAATGGGGGGGTGTTATCTCTTTTGTCAAAAATCACCTGTTTTTGCTTGAACATTAAATGCCTCCAAATGGTATTTAATTCACTTCCCGGGCCCCTGGAAGCATGAAAATCACTTTAAACATGCTAATTTTAGCTCTAAAACTGATGATCTACCTACAAATGTGAACTGACGTTCAAAAATAAAACATTTGAAATCGTACCATTTTTCACCTTTCTGAAGCATGACGTAATGGGGGGGTGTTGTCTCTTTTGTCAAAAATCACCTGTTTTTGCTTGAACATTAAATGCCTCCAAATGGTATTTAATTCACTTCCCGGGCCCCTGGAAGCATGAAAATCACTTTAAACATGCTAATTTTAGCTCTGAAACTGATGATCTACCTACAAATGTGAACTGACGTTAAAAAATAAAACATTTGAAAACGGACCATTTTTCACCTTTCTGCAGCATGACGTAATGGGGGGGTGTTATCTCTTTTGTTAAAAATCACCTGGTTTTTCTTGAACATTAAATGCCTCCAAATGGTATTTAATTCACTTCCCGGGCCCCTGGAAGCATGAAAATCACTTTAAATATGCTAATTTTAGCTCTAAAACTGATGATCTACCTACAAATGTGAACTGACGTTAAAAAATAAAACATTTGAAAACGGACCATTTTTCACCTTTCTGCAGCATGACGTAATGGGGGGGTGTTATCTCTTTTGTCAAAAATCACCTGTTTTTGCTTGAACATTAAATGCCTCCAAATGGTATTTAATTCACTTCCCGGGGTGAAGAAACACTTTTTGAGACCACAGAGTGAGTAAATTGGCCATTTTCATGCACTTTTAACCATTTCACAAATCTTGTGTTTTGGGCCCTTGGAAGCATGAAAATCACTTTAAACATGCTAATTTTAGCTCTAAAACTGATGATCTACCGACAAATGTGAACTGACGTTAAAAAATAAAACATTTGAAAACGGACCATTTTTCACCTTTCTGCAGCATGACGTAATGGGGGGGTGTTATCTCTTTTGTCAAAAATCACCTGTTTTTGCTTGAACATTAAATGCCTCCAAATGGTATTTAATTCACTTCCCGGGCCCCTGGAAGCATGAAAATCACTTTAAACATGCTAATTTTAGCTCAAAACTGATGATCTACCTACAAATGTGAACTGACGTTCAAAAATAAAACATTTGAAAACTGACCATTTTTCACCTTTCTGAAGCATGACGTAATGGGAGGGTGTTATCTCTTTTGTCAAAAATCACCTGTTTTTGCTTGAACATTAAATGCCTCCAAATGGTATTTAATTCACTTCCCGGGCCCCTGGAAGCATGAAAATCACTTTAAACATGCTAATTTTAGCTCTAAAACTGATGATCTACCTACAAATGTGAACTGACGTTTAAAAATAAAACATTTGAAAACTGACCATTTTTCACCTTTCTGAAGCATGACGTAATGGGGGGGTGTTATCTCTTTTGTCAAAAATCACCTGTTTTTGCTTGAACATTAAATGCCTCCAAATGGTATCTAATTCACTTCCGGGGCCCCTGGAAGCATGAAAATCACTTTAAACATGCTAATTTTAGCTCTAAAACTGATGATCTACCTACAAATGTGAACTGACGTTCAAAAATAAAACATTTGAAAACGTACCATTTTTCACCTTTCTGAAGCATGACGTAATGGGGGGTGTTATCTCTTTTGTCAAAAATCACCTGTTTTTGCTTGAACATTAAATGCCTCCAAATGGTATTTAATTCACTTCCCGGGGTGAAGAAACACTTTTTGAGACCTCAGAGTGAGTAAATTGGCCATTTTCATGCACTTTTAACCATTTCACAAATCTTGTGTTTTGGGCCCCTGGAAGCATGAAAATCACTTTAAACATGCTAATTTTAGCTCTAAAACTGATGATCTACCTACAAATGTGAACTGACGTTAAAAAATAAAACATTTGAAAACGGACAATTTTTCACCTTTCTGCAGCATGACATAATGGGGGGGTGTTATCTCTTTTGTCAAAAATCACCTGTTTTTGCTTGAACATTAAATGCCTCCAAATGGTATTTAATTCACTTCCCGGGCCCCTGGAAGCATGAAAATCGCTTTAAACATGCTAATTTTAGCTCTAAAACTGATGATCTACCTACAAATGTGAACTGACGTTCAAAAATAAAACATTTGAAAACTGACCATTTTTCACCTTTCTGAAGCATGACGTAATGGGGGGGTGTTATCTCTTTTGTCAAAAATCACCTGTTTTTGCTTGAACATTAAATGCCTCCAAATGGTATTTAATTCACTTCCCGGGCCCCTGGAAGCATGAAAATCACTTTAAACATGCTAATTTTAGCTCTAAAACTGATGATCTACCTACAAATGTGAACTGACGTTCAAAAATAAAACATTTGAAAACGGACCATTTTTCACCTTTCTGAAGCGTGACGTAATGGGGGGGTGTTATCTCTTTTGTCAAAAATCACCTGTTTTTGCTTGAACATTAAATGCCTCCAAATGGTATTTAATTCACTTCCCGGGGTGAAGAAACACTTTTTGAGACCTCAAAGTGAGTAAATTGGCCATTTTCATGCACTTTTAACCATTTCACAAATCTTGTGTTTTGGGCCCCTGGAAGCATGAAAATCACTTTAAACATGCTAATTTTAGCTCTAAAACTGATGATCTACCTACAAATGTGAACTGATGTTCAAAAATAAAACATTTGAAAACGGACCATTTTTCACCTTTCTGAAGCATGACGTAATGGGGGGGTGTTATCTCTTTTGTCAAAAATCACCTGTTTTTGCTTGAACATTAAATGCCTCCAAATGGTATTTAATTCACTTCCCGGGCCCCTGGAAGCATGAAAATCACTTTAAACATGCTAATTTTAGCTCTAAAACTGATGATCTACCTACAAATGTGAACTGACATTCAAAAATAAAACATTTGAAAACTGACCATTTTTCACCTTTCTGAAGCATGACGTAATGGGGGGGTGTTATCTCTTTTGTCAAAAATCACCTGTTTTTGCTTGAACATTAAATGCCTCCAAATGGTATTTAATTCACTTCCCGGGCCCCTGGAAGCATGAAAATCACTTTAAACATGCTTATTTTACTCTAAAACTGATGATCTACCTACAAATGTGAACTGACGTTCAAAAATAAAACATTTGAAAACTGACAATTTTTCACCTTTCTGAAGCATGACGTAATGGGGGGTGTTATCCCTTTTGTCAAAAATCACCTGTTTTTGCTTGAACATTAAATGCCTCCAAATGGTATTTAATTCACTTCCCGGGCCCCTGGAAGCATGAAAATCACTTTAAACATGCTTATTTTAGCTCTAAAACTGATGATCTACCTACAAATGTGAACTGACGTTCAAAAATAAAACATTTGAAAACGGACCATTTTTCACCTTTCTGAAGCATGACGTAATGGGGGGGGTGTTATCTCTTTTGTCAAAAATCACCTGTTTTTGCTTGAACATTAAATGCCTCCAAATGGTATTTAATTCACTTCCCGGGGTGAAGAAACACTTTTTGAGACCTCAGAGTGAGTAAATTGGCCATTTTCATGCACTTTTAACCATTCCACAAATCTTGTGTTTTGGGCCCCTGGAAGCATGAAAATCACTTTAAACATGCTTATTTTAGCTCTAAAACTGATGATCTACCTACAAATGTGAACTGACGTTCAAAAATAAAACATTTGAAAACTGACAATTTTTCACCTTTCTGAAGCATGATGTAATGGGGGGTGTTATCCCTTTTGTCAAAAATCACCTGTTTTTGCTTGAACATTAAATGCCTCCAAATGGTATTTAATTCACTTCCCGGGCCCCTGGAAGCATGAAAATCACTTTAAACATGCTTATTTTAGCTCTAAAACTGATGATCTACCTACAAATGTGAACTGACGTTCAAAAATAAAACATTTGAAAACGGACCATTTTTCACCTTTCTGAAGCATGACGTAATGGGGGGGTGTTATCTCTTTTGTCAAAAATCACCTGTTTTTGCTTGAACATTAAATGCCTCCAAATGGTATTTAATTCACTTCCCGGGCCCCTGGAAGCATGAAAATCACTTTAAACATGCTAATTTTAGCTCTAAAACTGATGATCTACCTACAAATGTGAACTGACGTTAAAAAATAAAACATTTGAAAACGGACCATTTTTCACCTTTCTGCAGCATGACGTATTGGGGGGGTGTTATCTCTTTTGTCAAAAATCACCTGTTTTTGCTTGAACATTAAATGCCTCCAAATGGTATTTAATTCACTTCCCGGGCCCCTGGAAGCATGAAAATCACTTTAAACATGCTAATTTTAGCTCTAAAACTGATGATCTACCTACAAATGTGAACTGACGTTCAAAAATAAAACATTTGAAAACTGACAATTTTTCACCTTTCTGAAGCATGACGTAATGGGGGGGTGTTATCCCTTTTGTCAAAAATCACCTGTTTTTGCTTGAACATTAAATGCCTCCAAATGGTATTTAATTCACTTCCCGGGCCCCTGGAAGCATGAAAATCACTTTAAACATGCTTATTTTAGCTCTAAAACTGATGATCTACCTACAAATGTGAACTGACGTTCAAAAATAAAACATTTGAAAACGGACCATTTTTCACCTTTCTGAAGCATGACGTAATGGGGGGGTGTTATCTCTTTTGTCAAAAATCACCTGTTTTTGCTTGAACATTAAATGCCTCCAAATGGTATTTAATTCACTTCCCGGGGTGAAGAAACACTTTTTGAGACCTCACAGTGAGTAAATTGGCCATTTTCATGCACTTTTAACCATTCCACAAATCTTGTGTTTTGGGCCCCTGGAAGCATGAAAATCACTTTAAACATGCTAATTTTAGCTCTAAAACTGATGATCTACCTACAAATGTGAACTGACTTTCAAAAATAAAACATTTGAAAACGGACAATTTTTCACCTTTCTGAAGCATGACGTAATGGGGGGGTGTTATCTCTTTTGTCAAAAATCACCTGTTTTTGCTTGAACATTAAATGCCTCCAAATGGTATTTAATTCACTTCCCGGGCCCCTGGAAGCATGAAAATCACTTTAAACATGCTAATTTTAGCTCTAAAACTGATGATCTACCTACAAATGTGAACTGACATTCAAAAATAAAACATTTGAAAACTGACCATTTTTCACCTTTCTGAAGCATGACGTAATGGGGGGGTGTTATCTCTTTTGTCAAAAATCACCTGTTTTTGCTTGAACATTAAATGCCTCCAAATGGTATTTAATTCACTTCCCGGGCCCCTGGAAGCATGAAAATCACTTTAAACATGCTAATTTTAGCTCTAAAACTGATGATCTACCTACAAATGTGAACTGACGTTCAAAAATAAAACATTTGAAAACTGACAATTTTTCACCTTTCTGAAGCATGACGTAATGGGGGGGTGTTATCTCTTTTGTCAAAAATCACCTGTTTTTGCTTGAACATTAAATGCCTCCAAATGGTATTTAATTCACTTCCCGGGCCCCTGGAAGCATGAAAATCACTTTAAACATGCTAATTTTAGCTCTAAAACTGATGATCTACCTACAAATGTGAACTGACTTTCAAAAATAAAACATTTGAAAACGGACAATTTTTCACCTTTCTGAAGCATGACGTAATGGGGGGGGTGTTATCTCTTTTGCCAAAAATCACCTGTTTTTGCTTGAACATTAAATGCCTCCAAATGGTATTTAATTCACTTCCCGGGCCCCTGGAAGCATGAAAATCACTTTAAACATGCTAATTTTAGCTCTAAAACTGATGATCTACCTACAAATGTGAACTGACGTTCAAAAATAAAACATTTGAAAACGTACCATTTTTCACCTTTCTGAAGCATGACGTAATGGGGGGTGTTATCTCTTTTGTCAAAAATCACCTGTTTTTGCTTGAACATTAAATGCCTCCAAATGGTATTTAATTCACTTCCCGGGGTGAAGAAACACTTTTTGAGACCTCAGAGTGAGTAAATTGGCCATTTTCATGCACTTTTAACCATTTCACAAATCTTGTGTTTTGGGCCCCTGGAAGCATGAAAATCACTTTAAACATGCTAATTTTAGCTCTAAAACTGATGATCTACCTACAAATGTGAACTGACGTTAAAAAATAAAACAATTGAAAACGGACCATTTTTCACCTTTCTGCAGCATGACGTAATGGGGGGTGTTATCTCTTTTGTCAAAAATCACCTGTTTTTGCTTCAACATTAAATGCCTCCAAATGGTATTTAATTCACTTCCCAGGCCCCTGGAAGCATGAAAATCACTTTAAACATGCAAATTGTAGCTCTAAAACTGATGATCTACCTACAAATGTGAACTGACGTTCAAAAATAAAACATTTGAAAACGGACCATTTTTCACCTTTCTGAAGCATGACGTAATGGGGGGGTGTTATCCCTTTTGTCAAAAATCACCTGTTTTTGCTTGAACATTAAATGCCTCCAAATGGTATTTAATTCACTTCCCGGGCCCCTGGAAGCATGAAAATCACTTTAAACATGCTAATTTTAGCTCTAAAACTGATGATCTACCTACAAATGTGAACTGACGTTCAAAAATAAAACATTTGAAAACGGACCATTTTTCACCTTTCTGAAGCATGACGTAATGGGGGGGTGCTATCTCTTTTGTCAAAAATCACCTGTTTTTGCTTGAACATTAAATGCCTCCAAATGGTATTTAATTCACTTCCGGGGCCCCTGGAAGCATGAAAATCACTTTAAACATGCTAATTTTAGCTCTAAAACTGATGATCTACCTACAAATGTGCACTGACGTTCAAAAATAAAACATTTGAAAACTGACAATTTTTCACCTTTCTGAAGCATGACGTAATGGGGGGTGTTATCCCTTTTGTCAAAAATCACCTGTTTTTGCTTGAACATTAAATGCCTCCAAATGGTATTTAATTCACTTCCCGGGCCCCTGGAAGCATGAAAATCACTTTAAACATGCTTATTTTAGCTCTAAAACTGATAATCTACCTACAAATGTGAACTGACGTTCAAAAATAAAACATTTGAAAACGGACCATTTTTCACCTTTCTGAAGCATGACGTAATGGGGGGGTGTTATCTCTTTTGTCAAAAATCACCTGTTTTTGCTTGAACATTAAATGCCTCCAAATGGTATTTAATTCACTTCCCGGGGTGAAGAAACACTTTTTGAGACCTCAGAGTGAGTAAATTGGCCATTTTCATGCACTTTTAACCATTCCACAAATCTTGTGTTTTGGGCCCCTGGAAGCATGAAAATCACTTTAAACATGCTAATTTTAGCTCTAAAACTGATGATCTACCTACAAATGTGAACTGACGTTCAAAAATAAAACATTTGAAAACTGACCATTTTTCACCTTTCTGAAGAATGACGTAATGGGGGGGTGTTATCTCTTTTGTCAAAAATCACCTGTTTTTGCTTGAACATTAAATGCCTCCAAATGGTATTTAATTCACTTCCCGGGCCCCTGGAAGCATGAAAATCACTTTAAACATGCTAATTTTAGCTCTAAAACTGATGATCTACCTACAAATGTGAACTGACTTTCAAAAATAAAACATTTGAAAACGGACAATTTTTCACCTTTCTGAAGCATGACGTAATGGGGGGGGTGTTATCTCTTTTGTCAAAAATCACCTGCTTTTGCTTGAACATTAAATGCCTCCAAATGGTATTTAATTCACTTCCCGGGCCCCTGGAAGCATGAAAATCACTTTAAACATGCTAATTTTAGCTCTAAAACTGATGATCTACCTACAAATGTGAACTGACGTTCAAAAATAAAACATTTGAAAACGTACCATTTTTCACCTTTCTGAAGCATGACGTAATGGGGGGGTGTTATCTCTTTTGTCAAAAATCACCTGTTTTTGCTTGAACATTAAATGCCTCCAAATGGTATTTAATTCACTTCCCGGGGTGAAGAAACACTTTTTGAGACCTCAGAGTGAGTAAATTGGCCATTTTCATGCACTTTTAACCATTTCACAAATCTTGTGTTTTGGGCCCCTGGAAGCATGAAAATCACTTTAAACATGCTAATTTTAGCTCTAAAACTGATGATCTACCTACAAATGTGAACTGACGTTAAAAAATAAAACATTTTAAAACGGACAATTTTTCACCTTTCTGCAGCATGACGTAATGGGGGGGTGTTATCTCTTTTGTCAAAAATCACCTGTTTTTGCTTGAACATTAAATGCCTCCAAATGGTATTTAATTCACTTCCCGGGCCCCTGGAAGCATGAAAATCACTTTAAACATGCTTATTTTAGCTCTAAAACTGATGATCTACCTACAAATGTGAACTGACGTTCAAAAATAAAACATTTGAAAACGGACCATTTTTCACCTTTCTGAAGCATGACGTAATGGGGGGGTGTTATCTCTTTTGTCAAAAATCACCTGTTTTTGCTTGAACATTAAATGCCTCCAAATGGTATCTAATTCACTTCCCGGGCCCCTGGAAGCATGAAAATCACTTTAAACATGCTAATTTTAGCTCTAAAACTGATGATCTACCTACAAATGTGAACTGACGTTCAAAAATAAAACATTTGAAAACTGACAATTTTTCACCTTTCTGAAGCATGACGTAATGGGGGGGTGTTATCTCTTTTGTCAAAAATCACCTGTTATTGCTTGAACATTAAATGCCTCCAAATGGTATTTAATTCACTTCCCGGGCCCCTGGAAGCATGAAAATCACTTTAAACATGCTAATTTTAGCTCTAAAACTGATGATCTACCTACAAATGTGAACTGACTTTCAAAAATAAAACATTTGAAAACGGACAATTTTTCACCTTTCTGAAGCATGACGTAATGGGGGGGGTGTTATCTCTTTTGTCAAAAATCACCTGTTTTTGCTTGAACATTAAATGCCTCCAAATGGTATTTAATTCACTTCCCGGGCCCCTGGAAGCATGAAAATCACTTTAAACATGCTAATTTTAGCTCTAAAACTGATGATCTACCTACAAATGTGAACTGACGTTCAAAAATAAAACATTTGAAAACGTACCATTTTTCACCTTTCTGAAGCATGACGTAATGGGGGGTGTTATCTCTTTTGTCAAAAATCACCTGTTTTTGCTTGAACATTAAATGCCTCCAAATGGTATTTAATTCACTTCCCGGGGTGAAGAAACACTTTTTGAGACCTCAGAGTGAGTAAATTGGCCATTTTCATGCACTTTTAACCATTTCACAAATCTTGTGTTTTGGGCCCCTGGAAGCATGAAAATCACTTTAAACATGCTAATTTTAGCTCTAAAACTGATGATCTACCTACAAATGTGAACTGACGTTAAAAAATAAAACATTTGAAAACGGACCATTTTTCACCTTTCTGCAGCATGACGTAATGGGGGGTGTTATCTCTTTTGTCAAAAATCACCTGTTTTTGCTTCAACATTAAATGCCTCCAAATGGTATTTAATTCACTTCCCAGGCCCCTGGAAGCATGAAAATCACTTTAAACATGCAAATTGTAGCTCTAAAACTGATGATCTACCTACAAATGTGAACTGACGTTCAAAAATAAAACATTTGAAAACGGACCATTTTTCACCTTTCTGAAGCATGACGTAATGGGGGGGTGTTATCCCTTTTGTCAAAAATCACCTGTTTTTGCTTGAACATTAAATGCCTCCAAATGGTATTTAATTCACTTCCCGGGCCCCTGGAAGCATGAAAATAACTTTAAACATGCTTATTTTAGCTCTAAAACTGATGATCTACCTACAAATGTGAACTGACGTTCAAAAATAAAACATTTGAAAACGGACCATTTTTCACCTTTCTGAAGCGTGACGTAATGGGGGGTGTTATCTCTTTTGTCAAAAATCACCTGTTTTTGCTTGAACATTAAATGCCTCCAAATGGTATTTAATTCACTTCCCGGGCCCCTGGAAGCATGAAAATCACTTTAAACATGCTAATTTTAGCTCTAAAACTGATGATCTACCTACAAATGTGAACTGACGTTCAAAAATAAAACATTTGAAAACGGACCATTTTTCACCTTTCTGAAGCGTGACGTAATGGGGGGGTGTTATCTCTTTTGTCAAAAATCACCTGTTTTTGCTTGAACATTAAATGCCTCCAAATGGTATTTAATTCACTTCCCGGGGTGAAGAAACACTTTTTGAGACCTCAGAGTGAGTAAATTGGCCATTTTCATGCACTTTTAACCATTTCACAAATCTTGTGTTTTGGGCCCCTGGAAGCATGAAAATCACTTTAAACATGCTAATTTTAGCTCTAAAACTGATGATCTACCTACAAATGTGAACTGACTTTCAAAAATAAAACATTTGAAAACGGACAATTTTTCACCTTTCTGAAGCATGACGTAATGGGGGGGTGTTATCTCTTTTGTCAAAAATCACCTGTTTTTGCTTGAACATTAAATGCCTCCAAATGGTATTTAATTCACTTCCTGGGCCCCTGGAAGCATGAAAATCACTTTAAACATGCTAATTTTAGCTCTAAAACTGATGATCTACCTACAAATGTGAACTGACGTTCAAAAATAAAACATTTGAAAACTGACCATTTTTCACCTTTCTGAAGCATGACGTAATGGGGGGGTGTTATCTCTTTTGTCAAAAATCACCTGTTTTTGCTTGAACATTAAATGCCTCCAAATGGTATTTAATTCACTTCCCGGGCCCCTGGAAGCATGAAAATCACTTTAAACATGCTTATTTTACTCTAAAACTGATGATCTACCGACAAATGTGAACTGACGTTCAAAAATAAAACATTTGAAAACGGACCATTTTTCACCTTTCTGAAGCATGAAGTAATGGGGGGGTGCTATCTCTTTTGTCAAAAATCACCTGTTTTTGCTTGAACATTAAATGCCTCCAAATGGTATTTAATTCACTTCCCGGGCCCCTGGAAGCATGAAAATCACTTTAAACATGCTAATTTTAGCTCTAAAACTGATGATCTACCGACAAATGTGAACTGACGTTCAAAAATAAAACATTTGAAAACTGACAATTTTTCACCTTTCTGAAGCATGACGTAATGGGGGGTGTTATCCCTTTTGTCAAAAATCACCTGTTTTTGCTTGAACATTAAATGCCTCCAAATGGTATTTAATTCACTTCCCGGGCCCCTGGAAGCATGAAAATCACTTTAAACATGCTTATTTTAGCTCTAAAACTGATAATCTACCTACAAATGTGAACTGACGTTCAAAAATAAAACATTTGAAAAACGGACCATTTTTCACCTTTCTGAAGCATGACGTAATGGGGGGGTGTTTATCTCTTTTGTCAAAAATCACCTGTTTTGCTTGAACATTAAATGCCTCCAAATGGTATTTAATTCACTTCCCGGGGTGAAGAAACACTTTTTGAGACCTCAGAGTGAGTAAATTGGCCATTTTCATGCACTTTAAACATTCCACAAATCTTGTGTTTTGGGCCCCTGGAAGCATGAAAATCACTTTAAACATGCTAATTTTAGCTCTAAAACTGATGATCTACCTACAAATGTGAACTGACCGTTCAAAAATAAAAACATTTGAAAACTGACCATTTTTCACCTTTCTGAAGAATGACGTAATGGGGGGGTGTTATCTCTTTTGTCAAAAATCACCTGTTTTTGCATGAACATTAAATGCCTCCAAATGGTATTTAATTCACTTCCGGCCCCTGGATGCATGAAAATCACTTTAAACATGCTAATTTTAGCTCTAAAACTGATGATCTACCTACAAATGTGAACTGACTTTTCAAAAATAAAAACATTTGAAAACGGACAATTTTTCACCTTTCTGAAGCATGACGTAATGGGGGGGTGTGTTATCTCTTTTGTCAAAAATCACCTGCTTTTGCTTGAACATTTAAATGCCTCCAAATGGTATTTAATTCACTTCCCGGGCCCCTGGAAGCATGAAAAATCCACTTTAAACATGCTAATTTTAGCTCTAAAACTGATGATCTACCTACAAATGTGAACTGACGTTCAAAAATAAAACATTTGAAAACGAACCATTTTTCACCTTTCTGAAGCATGACATAATGGGGGGGTGTTATCTCTTTTGTCAAAAATCACCTGTTTTTGCTTGAACATTAAATGCCTCCAAATGGTATTTAATTCACTTCCCGGGGTGAAGAAACACTTTTTGAGACCTCAGAGTGAGTAAATTGGCCATTTTCATGCACTTTTAACCATTTCACAAATCTTGTGTTTTGGGCCCTGGAAGCATGAAAATCACTTTAAACATGCTAATTTTAGCTCTAAAACTGATGATCTACCTACAAATGTGAACTGACGTTAAAAAATAAAACATTTTAAAACGGACAATTTTTCACCTTTCTGCAGCATGACGTAATGGGGGGGTGTTATCTCTTTTGTCAAAATCACCTGTTTTTGCTTGAACATTAAATGCCTCCAAATGGTATTTAATTCACTTCCCGGGCCCCCTGGAAGCATGAAAATCACTTTAAAATGCTTATTTTAGCTCTAAAACTGATGATCTACCTACAAATGTGAACTGACGTTCAAAAATAAAAACATTTGAAAACGGGACCATTTTTCACCTTTCTGAAGCATGACGTAATGGGGGGGTGTTATCTCTTTTGTCAAAAATCACCTGTTTTTGCTTGAACATTAAATGCCTCCAAATTGTATCTAATTCACTTCCCGGGCCCCTGGAAGCATGAAAATCACTTAAACATGCTAATTTTAGCTCTAAAAACTGATGATCTACCTACAAATGTGAACTGACGTTCAAAAATAAAACATTTGAAAACTGAACAATTTTTCACCTTTCTGAAGGCATGACGTAATGGGGGGGTGTTTATCTCTTTTCCTGTTTTTGCTTGAACATTAAATGCCTCCAAATGGTATTTAATTCACTTCCCGGGCCCCTGGAAGCATGAAAATCACTTTAAACATGCTAATTTTAGCTCTAAAACTGATGATCTACCTACAAATGTGAACTGACTTTCAAAAATAAAACATTTGAAAACGGACAATTTTTCACCTTTCTGAAGCATGACGTAATGGGGGGGTGTTATCTCTTTTGTCAAAAATCACCTGTTTTTGCTTGAACATTAAATGCCTCCAAATGGTATTTAATTCACTTCCCGGGCCCCTGGAAGCATGAAAATCACTTTAAACATGCTAATTTTAGCTCTAAAACTGATGATCTACCTACAAATGTGAACTGACGTTCAAAAATAAAACATTTGAAAACGTACCATTTTTCACCTTTCTGAAGCATGACGTAATGGGGGTGTTATCTCTTTTGTCAAAAATCACCTGTTTTTGCTTGAACATTAAATGCCTCCAAATGGTATTTAATTCACTTCCCGGGGTGAAGAAACACTTTTTGAGACCTCAGAGTGAGTAAATTGGCCATTTTCATGCACTTTTAACCATTTCACAAATCTTGTGTTTTGGGCCCCTGGAAGCATGAAAATCACTTTAAACATGCTAATTTTAGCTCTAAAACTGATGATCTACCTACAAATGTGAACTGACGTTAAAAAATAAAACATTTGAAAACTGACCATTTTTCACCTTTCTGCAGCATGACGTAATGGGGGGTGTTATCTCTTTTGTCAAAAATCACCTGTTTTTGCTTCAACATTAAATGCCTCCAAATGGTATTTAATTCACTTCCCAGGCCCCTGGAAGCATGAAAATCACTTTAAACATGCAAATTGTAGCTCTAAAACTGATGATCTACCTACAAATGTGAACTGACGTTCAAAAATAAAACATTTGAAAACGGACCATTTTTCACCTTTCTGAAGCATGACGTAATGGGGGGGTGTTATCCCTTTTGTCAAAAATCACCTGTTTTTGCTTGAACATTAAATGCCTCCAAATGGTATTTAATTCACTTCCCGGGCCCCTGGAAGCATGAAAATCACTTTAAACATGCTAATTTTAGCTCTAAAACTGATGATCTACCTACAAATGTGAACTGACGTTCAAAAATAAAACATTTGAAAACGGACCATTTTTCACCTTTCTGAAGCATGACGTAATGGGGGGGTGCTATCTCTTTTGTCAAAAATCACCTGTTTTTGCTTGAACATTAAATGCCTCCAAATGGTATTTAATTCACTTCCCGGGCCCCTGGAAGCATGAAAATCACTTTAAACATGCTAATTTTAGCTCTAAAACTGATGATCTACCTACAAATGTGAACTGACGTTCAAAAATAAAACATTTGAAAACTGACAATTTTTCACCTTTCTGAAGCATGACGTAATGGGGGGTGTTATCCCTTTTGTCAAAAATCACCTGTTTTTGCTTGAACATTAAATGCCTCCAAATGGTATTTAATTCACTTCCCGGGCCCCTGGAAGCATGAAAATCACTTTAAACATGCTTATTTTATCTCTAAAACTGATAATCTACCTACAAATGTGAACTGATGTTCAAAAATAAAACATTTGAAAACGGACCATTTTTCACCTTTCTGAAGCATGACGTAATGGGGGGGTGTTATCTCTTTTGTCAAAAATCACCTGTTTTTGCTTGAACATTAAATGCCTCCAAATGGTATTTAATTCACTTCCCGGGGTGAAGAAACACTTTTTGAGACCTCAGAGTGAGTAAATTGGCCATTTTCATGCACTTTTAACCATTCCACAAATCTTGTGTTTTGGGCCCCTGGAAGCATGAAAATCACTTTAAACATGCTAATTTTAGCTCTAAAACTGATGATCTACCTACAAATGTGAACTGACGTTCAAAAATAAAACATTTGAAAACTGACCATTTTTCACCTTTCTGAAGAATGACGTAATGGGGGGGTGTTATCTCTTTTGTCAAAAATCACCTGTTTTTGCTTGAACATTAAATGCCTCCAAATGGTATTTAATTCACTTCCCGGGCCCCTGGAAGCATGAAAATCACTTTAAACATGCTAATTTTAGCTCTAAAACTGATGATCTACCTACAAATGTGAACTGACTTTCAAAAATAAAACATTTGAAAACGGACAATTTTTCACCTTTCTGAAGCATGACGTAATGGGGGGGGTGTTATCTCTTTTGTCAAAAATCACCTGCTTTTGCTTGAACATTAAATGCCTCCAAATGGTATTTAATTCACTTCCCAGGCCCCTGGAAGCATGAAAATCACTTTAAACATGCTAATTTTAGCTCTAAAACTGATGATCTACCTACAAATGTGAACTGACGTTCAAAAATAAAACATTTGAAAACGTACCATTTTTCACCTTTCTGAAGCATGACGTAATGGGGGGGTGTTATCTCTTTTGTCAAAAATCACCTGTTTTTGCTTGAACATTAAATGCCTCCAAATGGTATTTAATTCACTTCCCGGGGTGAAGAAACACTTTTTGAGACCTCAGAGTGAGTAAATTGGCCATTTTCATGCACTTTTAACCATTTCACAAATCTTGTGTTTTGGGCCCCTGGAAGCATGAAAATCACTTTAAACATGCTAATTTTAGCTCTAAAACTGATGATCTACCTACAAATGTGAACTGACGTTAAAAAATAAAACATTTTAAAACGGACAATTTTTCACCTTTCTGCAGCATGACGTAATGGGGGGGTGTTATCTCTTTTGTCAAAAATCACCTGTTTTTGCTTGAACATTAAATGCCTCCAAATGGTATTTAATTCACTTCCCGGGCCCCTGGAAGCATGAAAATCACTTTAAACATGCTTATTTTAGCTCTAAAACTGATGATCTACCTACAAATGTGAACTGACGTTCAAAAATAAAACATTTGAAAACGGACCATTTTTCACCTTTCTGAAGCATGACGTAATGGGGGGGTGTTATCTCTTTTGTCAAAAATCACCTGTTTTTGCTTGAACATTAAATGCCTCCAAATGGTATCTAATTCACTTCCCGGGCCCCTGGAAGCATGAAAATCACTTTAAACATGCTAATTTTAGCTCTAAAACTGATGATCTACCTACAAATGTGAACTGACGTTCAAAAATAAAACATTTGAAAACTGACAATTTTTCACCTTTCTGAAGCATGACGTAATGGGGGGGTGTTATCTCTTTTGTCAAAAATCACCTGTTTTTGCTTGAACATTAAATGCCTCCAAATGGTATTTAATTCACTTCCCGGGCCCCTGGAAGCATGAAAATCACTTTAAACATGCTAATTTTAGCTCTAAAACTGATGATCTACCTACAAATGTGAACTGACTTTCAAAAATAAAACATTTGAAAACGGACAATTTTTCACCTTTCTGAAGCATGACGTAATGGGGGGGGTGTTATCTCTTTTGTCAAAAATCACCTGTTTTTGCTTGAACATTAAATGCCTCCAAATGGTATTTAATTCACTTCCCGGGCCCCTGGAAGCATGAAAATCACTTTAAACATGCTAATTTTAGCTCTAAAACTGATGATCTACCTACAAATGTGAACTGACGTTCAAAAATAAAACATTTGAAAACGTACCATTTTTCACCTTTCTGAAGCATGACGTAATGGGGGGTGTTATCTCTTTTGTCAAAAATCACCTGTTTTTGCTTGAACATTAAATGCCTCCAAATGGTATTTAATTCACTTCCCGGGGTGAAGAAACACTTTTTGAGACCTCAGAGTGAGTAAATTGGCCATTTTCATGCACTTTTAAGCATTTCACAAATCTTGTGTTTTGGGCCCCTGGAAGCATGAAAATCACTTTAAACATGCTAATTTTAGCTCTAAAACTGATGATCTACCTACAAATGTGAACTGACGTTAAAAAATAAAACATTTGAAAACGGACCATTTTTCACCTTTCTGCAGCATGACGTAATGGGGGGTGTTATCTCTTTTGTCAAAAATCACCTGTTTTTGCTTCAACATTAAATGCCTCCAAATGGTATTTAATTCACTTCCCAGGCCCCTGGAAGCATGAAAATCACTTTAAACATGCAAATTGTAGCTCTAAAACTGATGATCTACCTACAAATGTGAACTGACGTTCAAAAATAAAACATTTGAAAACGGTCCATTTTTCACCTTTCTGAAGCATGACGTAATGGGGGGGTGTTATCCCTTTTGTCAAAAATCACCTGTTTTTGCTTGAACATTAAATGCCTCCAAATGGTATTTAATTCACTTCCCGGGCCCCTGGAAGCATGAAAATAACTTTAAACATGCTTATTTTAGCTCTAAAACTGATGATCTACCTACAAATGTGAACTGACGTTCAAAAATAAAACATTTGAAAACGGACCATTTTTCACCTTTCTGAAGCGTGACGTAATGGGGGTGTTATCTCTTTTGTCAAAAATCACCTGTTTTTGCTTGAACATTAAATGCCTCCAAATGGTATTTAATTCACTTCCCGGGCCCCTGGAAGCATGAAAATCACTTTAAACATGCTAATTTTAGCTCTAAAACTGATGATCTACCTACAAATGTGAACTGACGTTCAAAAATAAAACATTTGAAAACGGACCATTTTTCACCTTTCTGAAGCGTGACGTAATGGGGGGGTGTTATCTCTTTTGTCAAAAATCACCTGTTTTTGCTTGAACATTAAATGCCTCCAAATGGTATTTAATTCACTTCCCGGGGTGAAGAAACACTTTTTGAGACCTCAGAGTGAGTAAATTGGCCATTTTCATGCACTTTTAACCATTTCACAAATCTTGTGTTTTGGGCCCCTGGAAGCATGAAAATCACTTTAAACATGCTAATTTTAGCTCTAAAACTGATGATCTACCTACAAATGTGAACTGACTTTCAAAAATAAAACATTTGAAAACGGACAATTTTTCACCTTTCTGAAGCATGACGTAATGGGGGGGTGTTATCTCTTTTGTCAAAAATCACCTGTTTTTGCTTGAACATTAAATGCCTCCAAATGGTATTTAATTCACTTCCCGGGCCCCTGGAAGCATGAAAATCACTTTAAACATGCTAATTTTAGCTCTAAAACTGATGATCTACCTACAAATGTGAACTGACGTTCAAAAATAAAACATTTGAAAACGTACCATTTTTCACCTTTCTGAAGCATGACGTGATGGGGGGGTGTTATCTCTTTTGTCAAAAATCACCTGTTTTTGCTTGAACATTAAATGCCTCCAAATGGTATTTAATTCACTTCCCGGGGTGAAGTAACACTTTTTGAGACCTCAGAGTGAGTAAATTGGCCATTTTCATGCACTTTAAACCATTCCACAAATCTTGTATTTTGGGCCCCTGGAAGCATGAAAATCACTTTAAACATGCTAATTTTAGCTCTAAAACTGATGATCTACCTACAAATGTGAACTGACTTTCAAAAATAAAACATTTGAAAACGGACAATTTTTCACCTTTCTGAAGCATGACGTAATGGGGGGGTGTTATCTCTTTTGTCAAAAATCACCTGTTTTTGCTTGAACATTAAATGCCTCCAAATGGTATTTAATTCACTTCCCGGGCCCCTGGAAGCATGAAAATCACTTTAAACATGCTAATTTTAGCTCTAAAACTGATGATCTACCTACAAATGTGAACTGACGTTAAAAAATAAAACATTTGAAAACGGACCATTTTTCACCTTTCTGAAGCATGACGTAATGGGGGGGTGTTATCTCTTTTGTCAAAAATCACCTGTTTTTGCTTGAACATTAAATGCCTCCAAATGGTATCTAATTCACTTCCCGGGCCCCTGGAAGCATGAAAATCACTTTAAACATGCTCATTTTAGCTCTAAAACTGATGATCTACCTACAAATGTGAACTGACGTTCAAAAATAAAACATTTGAAAACTGACCATTTTTCACCTTTCTGAAGCATGACGTAATGGGGGGGTGTTATCTCTTTTGTCAAAAATCACCTGTTTTTGCTTGAACATTAAATGCCTCCAAATGGTATTTAATTCACTTCCCGGGCCCCTGGAAGCATGAAAATCACTTTACACATGCTAATTTTAGCTCTAAAACTGATGATCTACCTACAAATGTGAACTGACGTTCAAAAATAAAACATTTGAAAACGGACCATTTTTCACCTTTCTGAAGCATGACGTAATGGGGGGGTGTTATCTCTTTTGTCAAAAATCACCTATTTTTGCTTGAACATTAAATGCCTCCAAATGGTATTTAATTCACTTCCCGGGCCCCTGGAAGCATGAAAATCACTTTAAACATGCTAATTTTAACTCTAAAACTGATAATCTACCTACAAATGTGAACTGACGTTCAAAAATAAAACATTTGAAAACGGACCATTTTTCACCTTTCTGAAGCGTGACGTAATGGGGGGGTGTTATCTCTTTTGTCAAAAATCACCTGTTTTTGCTTGAACATTAAATGCCTCCAAATGGTATTTAATTCACTTCCCGGGGTGAAGAAACACTTTTTGAGACCTCAGAGTGAGTAAATTGGCCATTTTCATGCACTTTTAACCATTTCACAAATCTTGTGTTTTGGGCCCCTGGAAGCATGAAAATCACTTTAAACATGCTAATTTTAGCTCTAAAACTCATGATCTACCTACAAATGTGAACTGACGTTCAAAAATAAAACATTTGAAAACTGACCATTTTTCACCTTTCTGAAGCATGACGTAATGGGGGGGTGTTATCTCTTTTGTCAAAAATCACCTGTTTTTGCTTGAACATTAAATGCCTCCAAATGGTATTTAATTCACTTCCCGGGCCCCTGGAAGCATGAAAATCACTTTAAACATGCTAATTTTAGCTCTAAAACTGATGATCTACCTACAAATGTGAACTGACGTTCAAAAATAAAACATTTGAAAATGGACCATTTTTCACCTTTCTGAAGCGTGACGTAATGGGGGGGTGTTATCTCTTTTGTCAAAAATCACCTGTTTTTGCTTGAACATTAAATGCCTCCAAATGGTATTTAATTCACTTCCCGGGGTGAAGAAACACTTTTTGAGACCTCAGAGTGAGTAAATTGGCCGTTTTCATGCACTTTTAACCATTTCACAAATCTTGTGTTTTGGGCCCCTGGAAGCATGAAAATCACTTTAAACATGCTAATTTTAGCTCTAAAACTGATGATCTACCTACAAATGTGAACTGATGTTCAAAAATAAAACATTTGAAAACGGACCATTTTTCACCTTTCTGAAGCATGACGTAATGGGGGGGTGTTATCTCTTTTGTCAAAAATCACCTGTTTTTGCTTGAACATTAAATGCCTCCAAATGGTATTTAATTCACTTCCCGGGCCCCTGGAAGCATGAAAATCACTTTAAACATGCTAATTTTAGCTCTAAAACTGATGATCTACCTACAAATGTGAACTGACGTTCAAAAATAAAACATTTGAAAACGGACCATTTTTCACCTTTCTGAAGCGTGACGTAATGGGGGGGTGTTATCTCTTTTGTCAAAAATTCACCTGTTTTTGCTTGAACATTAAATGCCTCCAAATGGTATTTAATTCACTTCCCGGGGTGAAGAAACACTTTTTGAGACCTCAGAGTGAGTAAATTGGCCATTTTCATGCACTTTTAACCATTTCACAAATCTTGTGTTTTGGGCCCCTGGAAGCATGAAAATCACTTTAAACATGCTAATTTTAGCTCTAAAACTGATGATCTACCTACAAATGTGAACTGATGTTCAAAAATAAAACATTTGAAAACGGACCATTTTTCACCTTTCTGAAGCATGACGTAATGGGGGGTGTTATCTCTTTTGTCAAAAATCACCTGTTTTTGCTTGAACATTAAATGCCTCCAAATGGTATTTAATTCACTTCCCGGGCCCCTGGAAGCATGAAAATCACTTTAAACATGCTAATTTTAGCTCTAAAACTGATGGTCTACCTACAAATGTGAACTGACGTTCAAAAATAAAACATTTGAAAACTGACCATTTTTCACCTTTCTGAAGCATGACGTAATGGGGGGTGTTATCTCTTTTGTCAAAAATCACCTGTTTTTGCTTGAACATTAAATGCCTCCAAATGGTATTTAATTCACTTCCCGGGCCCCTGGAAGCATGAAAATCACTTTAAACATGCTAATTTTAGCTCTAAAACTGATGATCTACCTACAAATGTGAACTGACTATCAAAAATAAAACATTTGAAAATGGACAATTTTTCACCTTTCTGAAGCATGACGTAATGGGGGGGTGTTATCTCTTTTGTCAAAAATCACCTGTTTTTGCTTGAACATTAAATGCCTCCAAATGGTATTTAATTCACTTCCCGGGCCCCTGGAAGCATGAAAATCACTTTAAACATGCTAATTTTAGCTCTAAAACTGATGATCTACCTACAAATGTGAACTGAAGTTCAAAAATAAAACATTTGAAAACGTACCATTTTTCACCTTTCTGAAGCATGACGTAATGGGGGGGTGTTATCTCTTTTGTCAAAAATCACCTGTTTTTGCTTGAACATTAAATGCCTCCAAATGGTATTTAATTCACTTCCCGGGGTGAAGAAACACTTTTTGAGACCTCAGAGTGAGTAAATTGGCCATTTTCATGCACTTTTAACCATTTCACAAATCTTGTGTTTTGGGCCCCTGGAAGCATGAAAATCACTTTAAACATGCTTATTTTAGCTCTAAAACTGATGATCTACCTACAAATGTGAACTGACGTTAAAAAATAAAACATTTGAAAACGGACCATTTTTCACCTTTCTGCAGTATGACGTAATGGGGGGTGTTATCTCTTTTGTCAAATATCACCTGTTTTTGCTTGAACATTAAATGCCTCCAAATGGTATTTAATTCACTTCCCGGGCCCCTGGAAGCATGAAAATCACTTTAAACATGCTAATTTTAGCTCTAAAACTGATGATCTACCTACAAATGTGAACTGACTTTCAAAAATAAAACATTTGAAAACGGACCATTTTTCACCTTTCTGCAGTATGACGTAATGGGGAGTGTTATCTCTTTTGTCAAAAATCACCTGTTTTTGCTTGAACATTAAATGCCTCCAAATGGTATTTAATTCACTTCCCGGGCCCCTGGAAGCATGAAAATCACTTTAAACATGCTAATTTTAGCTCTAAAACTGATGATCTACCTACAAATGTGAACTGACTTTCAAAAATAAAACATTTGAAAACGGACAATTTTTCACCTTTCTGAAGCATGACGTAATGGGGGGGGTGTTATCTCTTTTGTCAAAAATCACCTGTTTTTGCTTGAACATTAAATGCCTCCAAATGGTATTTAATTCACTTCCCGGGCCCCTGGAAGCATGAAAATCACTTTAAACATGCTAATTTTAGCTCTAAAACTGATGATCTACCTACAAATGTGAACTGACGTTCAAAAATAAAACATTTGAAAACGTACCATTTTTCACCTTTCTGAAGCATGACGTAATGGGGGGTGTTATCTCTTTTGTCAAAAATCACCTGTTTTTGCTTGAACATTAAATGCCTCCAAATGGTATTTAATTCACTTCCCGGGGTGAAGAAACACTTTTTGAGACCTCAGAGTGAGTAAATTGGCCATTTTCATGCACTTTTAACCATTTCACAAATCTTGTGTTTTGGGCCCCTGGAAGCATGAAAATCACTTTAAACATGCTAATTTTAGCTCTAAAACTGATGATCTACCTACAAATGTGAACTGACGTTAAAAAATAAAACATTTGAAAACGGACCATTTTTCACCTTTCTGAAGCATGACGTAATGGGGGGGTGTTATCTCTTTTGTCAAAAATCACCTGTTTTTGCTTGAACATTAAATGCCTCCAAATGGTATTTAATTCACTTCCCAGGCCCCTGGAAGCATGAAAATCACTTTAAACATGCAAATTGTAGCTCTAAAACTGATGATCTACCTACAAATGTGAACTGACGTTCAAAAATAAAACATTTGAAAACGGACCATTTTTCACCTTTCTGAAGCATGACGTAATGGGGGGGTGTTATCCCTTTTGTCAAAAATCACCTGTTTTTGCTTGAACATTAAATGCCTCCAAATGGTATTTAATTCACTTCCCGGGCCCCTGGAAGCATGAAAATAACTTTAAACATGCTTATTTTAGCTCTAAAACTGATGATCTACCTACAAATGTGAACTGACGTTCAAAAATAAAACATTTGAAAACTGACCATTTTTCACCTTTCTGAAGCATGACGTAATGGGGGGTGTTATCTCTTTTGTCAAAAATCACCTGTTTTTGCTTGAACATTAAATGCCTCCAAATGGTATTTAATTCACTTCCCGGGCCCCTGGAAGCATGAAAATCACTTTAAACATGCTAATTTTAGCTCTATAACTGATGATCTACCTACAAATGTGAACTGACTTTCAAAAATAAAACATTTGAAAACGGACAATTTTTCACCTTTCTGAAGCGTGACGTAATGGGGGGTGTTATCTCTTTTGTCAAAAATCACCTGTTTTTGCTTGAACATTAAATGCCTCCAAATGGTATTTAATTCACTTCCCGGGTGAAGAAACACTTTTTGAGACCTCAGAGTGAGTAAATTGGCCATTTTCATGCACTTTTAACCATTTCACAAATCTTGTGTTTTGGGCCCCTGGAAGCATGAAAATCACT
Source organism: Lissotriton helveticus (assembly GCF_964261635.1). Classification (NCBI taxonomy): domain Eukaryota; kingdom Metazoa; phylum Chordata; class Amphibia; order Caudata; family Salamandridae; genus Lissotriton; species Lissotriton helveticus. The sequence continues at coordinate 95,624 of NW_027611809.1, forward strand.
TTAAACATGCTAATTTTAGCTCTAAAACTGATGATCTACCTACAAATGTGAACTGACTTTCAAAAATAAAACATTTGAAAACGGACAATTTTTCACCTTTCTGAAGCATGACGTAATGGGGGGGTGTTATCTCTTTTGTCAAAAATCACCTGTTTTTGCTTGAACATTAAATGCCTCCAAATGGTATTTAATTCACTTCCCGGGCCCCTGGAAGCATGAAAATCACTTTAAACATGCTAATTTTAGCTCTAAAACTGATGATCTACCTACAAATGTGAACTGACGTTCAAAAATAAAACATTTGAAAACGTACCATTTTTCACCTTTCTGAAGCATGACGTAATGGGGGGGTGTTATCTCTTTTGTCAAAAATCACCTGTTTTTGCTTGAACATTAAATGCCTCCAAATGGTATTTAATTCACTTCCCGGGGTGAAGAAACACTTTTTGAGACCTCAGAGTGAGTAAATTGGCCATTTTCATGCACTTTTAACCATTTCACAAATCTTGTGTTTTGGGCCCCTGGAAGCATGAAAATCACTTTAAACATGCTAATTTTAGCTCTAAAACTGATGATCTACCTACAAATGTGAACTGATGTTCAAAAATAAAACATTTGAAAACGGACCATTTTTCACCTTTCTGAAGCATGACGTAATGGGGGGGTGTTATCTCTTTTGTCAAAAATCACCTGTTTTTGCTTGAACATTAAATGCCTCCAAATGGTATTTAATTCACTTCCCGGGCCCCTGGAAGCATGAAAATCACTTTAAACATGCTAATTTTAGCTCTAAAACTGATGATCTACCTACAAATGTGAACTGACGTTCAAAAATAAAACATTTGAAAACGGACCATTTTTCACCTTTCTGAAGCGTGACGTAATGGGGGGGTGTTATCTCTTTTGTCAAAAATCACCTGTTTTTGCTTGAACATTAAATGCCTCCAAATGGTATTTAATTCACTTCCCGGGGTGAAGAAACACTTTTTGAGACCTCAGAGTGAGTAAATTGGCCATTTTCATGCACTTTTAACCATTTCACAAATCTTGTGTTTTGGGCCCCTGGAAGCATGAAAATCACTTTAAACATGCTAATTTTAGCTCTAAAACTGATAATCTACCTACAAATGTGAACTGACGTTAAAAAATAAAACATTTGAAAACGGACAATTTTTCACCTTTCTGCAGCATGACGTAATGGGGGGGTGTTATCTCTTTTGTCAAAAATCACCTGTTTTTGCTTGAACATTAAATGCCTCCAAATGGTATTTAATTCACTTCCCGGGCCCCTGGAAGCATGAAAATCACTTTAAACATGCTTATTTTAGCTCTAAAACTGATGATCTACCTACAAATGTGAACTGACGTTCAAAAATAAAACATTTGAAAACGGACCATTTTTCACCTTTCTGAAGCATGACGTAATGGGGGGGTGTTATCTCTTTTGTCAAAAATCACCTGTTTTTGCTTGAACATTAAATGCCTCCAAATGGTATCTAATACACTTCCCGGGCCCCTGGAAGCATGAAAATCACTTTAAACATGCTAATTTTAGCTCTAAAACTGATGATCTACCTACAAATGTGAACTGACGTTCAAAAATAAAACATTTGAAAACTGACCATTTTTCACCTTTCTGAAGCATGACGTAATGGGGGGGTGTTATCTCTTTTGTCAAAAATCACCTGTTTTTGCTTGAACATTAAATGCCTCCAAATGGTATTTAATTCACTTCCCGGGCCCCTGGAAGCATGAAAATCACTTTAAACATGCTAATTTTAGCTCTAAAACTGATGATCTACCTACAAATGTGAACTGACGTTCAAAAATAAAACATTTGAAAATGGACCATTTTTCACCTTTCTGAAGCGTGACGTAATGGGGGGGTGTTATCTCTTTTGTCAAAAATCACCTGTTTTTGCTTGAACATTAAATGCCTCCAAATGGTATTTAATTCACTTCCCGGGGTGAAGAAACACTTTTTGAGACCTCAGAGTGAGTAAATTGGCCATTTTCATGCACTTTTAACCATTTCACAAATCTTGTGTTTTGGGCCCCTGGAAGCATGAAAATCACTTTAAACATGCTAATTTTAGCTCTAAAACTGATGATCTACCTACAAATGTGAACTGATGTTCAAAAATAAAACATTTGAAAACGGACCATTTTTCACCTTTCTGAAGCATGACGTAATGGGGGGGTGTTATCTCTTTTGTCAAAAATCACCTGTTTTTGCTTGAACATTAAATGCCTCCAAATGGTATTTAATTCACTTCCCGGGCCCCTGGAAGCATGAAAATCACTTTAAACATGCTAATTTTAGCTCTAAAACTGATGATCTACCTACAAATGTGAACTGACGTTCAAAAATAAAACATTTGAAAACGGACCATTTTTCACCTTTCTGAAGCGTGACGTAATGGGGGGGTGTTATCTCTTTTGTCAAAAATCACCTGTTTTTGCTTGAACATTAAATGCCTCCAAATGGTATTTAATTCACTTCCCGGGGTGAAGAAACACTTTTTGAGACCTCAGAGTGAGTAAATTGGCCATTTTCATGCACTTTTAACCATTTCACAAATCTTGTGTTTTGGGCCCCTGGAAGCATGAAAATCACTTTAAACATGCTAATTTTAGCTCTAAAACTGATGATCTACCTACAAATGTGAACTGATGTTCAAAAATAAAACATTTGAAAACGGACCATTTTTCACCTTTCTGAAGCATGACGTAATGGGGGGGTGTTATCTCTTTTGTCAAAAATCACCTGTTTTTGCTTGAACATTAAATGCCTCCAAATGGTATTTAATTCACTTCCCGGGCCCCTGGAAGCATGAAAATCACTTTAAACATGCTAATTTTAGCTCTAAAACTGATGATCTACCTACAAATGTGAACTGACGTTCAAAAATAAAACATTTGAAAACTGACCATTTTTCACCTTTCTGAAGCATGACGTAATGGGGGGGTGTTATCTCTTTTGTCAAAAATCACCTGTTTTTGCTTGAACATTAAATGCCTCCAAATGGTATTTAATTCACTTCCCGGGCCCCTGGAAGCATGAAAATCACTTTAAACATGCTAATTTTAGCTCTAAAACTGATGATCTACCTACAAATGTGAACTGACTATCAAAAATAAAACATTTGAAAACGGACAATTTTTCACCTTTCTGAAGCATGACGTAATGGGGGGGGTGTTATCTCTTTTGTCAAAAATCACCTGTTTTTGCTTGAACATTAAATGCCTCCAAATGGTATTTAATTCACTTCCCGGGCCCCTGGAAGCATGAAAATCACTTTAAACATGCTAATTTTAGCTCTAAAACTGATGATCTACCTACAAATGTGAACTGAAGTTCAAAAATAAAACATTTGAAAACGTACCATTTTTCACCTTTCTGAAGCATGACGTAATGGGGGGGTGTTATCTCTTTTGTCAAAAATCACCTGTTTTTGCTTGAACATTAAATGCCTCCAAATGGTATTTAATTCACTTCCCGGGGTGAAGAAACACTTTTTGAGACCTCAGAGTGAGTAAATTGGCCATTTTCATGCACTTTTAACCATTTCACAAATCTTGTGTTTTGGGCCCCTGGAAGCATGAAAATCACTTTAAACATGCTTATTTTAGCTCTAAAACTGATGATCTACCTACAAATGTGAACTGACGTTAAAAAATAAAACATTTGAAAACGGACCATTTTTCACCTTTCTGCAGTATGACGTAATGGGGGGTGTTATCTCTTTTGTCAAATATCACCTGTTTTTGCTTGAACATTAAATGCCTCCAAATGGTATTTAATTCACTTCCCGGGCCCCTGGAAGCATGAAAATCACTTTAAACATGCTAATTTTAGCTCTAAAACTGATGATCTACCTACAAATGTGAACTGACTTTCAAAAATAAAACATTTGAAAACGGACCATTTTTCACCTTTCTGCAGTATGACGTAATGGGGAGTGTTATCTCTTTTGTCAAAAATCACCTGTTTTTGCTTGAACATTAAATGCCTCCAAATGGTATTTAATTCACTTCCCGGGCCCCTGGAAGCATGAAAATCACTTTAAACATGCTAATTTTAGCTCTAAAACTGATGATCTACCTACAAATGTGAACTGACTTTCAAAAATAAAACATTTGAAAACGGACAATTTTTCACCTTTCTGAAGCATGACGTAATGGGGGGGGTGTTATCTCTTTTGTCAAAAATCACCTGTTTTTGCTTGAACATTAAATGCCTCCAAATGGTATTTAATTCACTTCCCGGGCCCCTGGAAGCATGAAAATCACTTTAAACATGCCAATTTTAGCTCTAAAACTGATGATCTACCTACAAATGTGAACTGACGTTCAAAAATAAAACATTTGAAAACGTACCATTTTTCACCTTTCTGAAGCATAACGTAATGGGGGGTGTTATCTCTTTTGTCAAAAATCACCTGTTTTTGCTTGAACATTAAATGCCTCCAAATGGTATTTAATTCACTTCCCGGGGTGAAGAAACACTTTTTGAGACCTCAGAGTGAGTAAATTGGCCATTTTCATGCACTTTTAACCATTTCACAAATCTTGTGTTTTGGGCCCCTGGAAGCATGAAAATCACTTTAAACATGCTAATTTTAGCTCTAAAACTGATGATCTACCTACAAATGTGAACTGACGTTAAAAAATAAAACATTTGAAAACGGACCATTTTTCACCTTTCTGCAGCATGATGTAATGGGGGGGTGTTATCTCTTTTGTCAAAAATCACCTGTTTTTGCTTGAACATTAAATGCCTCCAAATGGTATTTAATTCACTTCCCGGGCCCCTGGAAGCATGAAAATAACTTTAAACATGCTTATTTTAGCTCTAAAACTGATGATCTACCTACAAATGTGAACTGACGTTCAAAAATAAAACATTTGAAAACTGACCATTTTTCACCTTTCTGAAGCATGACGTAATGGGGGGTGTTATCTCTTTTGTCAAAAATCACCTGTTTTTGCTTGAACATTAAATGCCTCCAAATGGTATTTAATTCACTTCCCGGGCCCCTGGAAGCATGAAAATCACTTTAAACATGCTAATTTTAGCTCTAAAACTGATGATCTACCTACAAATGTGAACTGACTTTCAAAAATAAAACATTTGAAAACGGACAATTTTTCCCCTTTCTGAAGCATGACGTAATGGGGGGGTGTTATCTCTTTTGTCAAAAATCACCTGTTTTTGCTTGAACATTAAATGCCTCCAAATGGTATTTAATTCACTTCCCGGGCCCCTGGAAGCATGAAAATCACTTTAAACATGCTAATTTTAGCTCTAAAACTGATGATCTACCTACAAATGTGAACTGACGTTCAAAAATAAAACATTTGAAAACGGACCATTTTTCACCTTTCTGAAGCGTGACGTAATGGGGGGTGTTATCTCTTTTGTCAAAAATCACCTGTTTTTGCTTGAACATTAAATGCCTCCAAATGGTATTTAATTCACTTCCCGGGTGAAGAAACACTTTTTGAGACCTCAGAGTGAGTAAATTGGCCATTTTCATGCACTTTTAACCATTTCACAAATCTTGTGTTTTGGGCCCCTGGAAGCATGAAAATCACTTTAAACATGCTAATTTTAGCTCTAAAACTGATGATCTACCTACAAATGTGAACTGACTTTCAAAAATAAAACATTTGAAAACGGACAATTTTTCACCTTTCTGAAGCATGACGTAATGGGGGGGTGTTATCTCTTTTGTCAAAAATCACCTGTTTTTGCTTGAACATTAAATGCCTCCAAATGGTATTTAATTCACTTCCCGGGCCCCTGGAAGCATGAAAATCACTTTAAACATGCTAATTTTAGCTCTAAAACTGATGATCTACCTACAAATGTGAACTGACGTTCAAAAATAAAACATTTGAAAACGTACCATTTTTCACCTTTCTGAAGCATGACGTAATGGGGGGGTGTTATCTCTTTTGTCAAAAATCACCTGTTTTTGCTTGAACATTAAATGCCTCCAAATGGTATTTAATTCACTTCCCGGGGTGAAGTAACACTTTTTGAGACCTCAGAGTGAGTAAATTGGCCATTTTCATGCACTTTAAACCATTCCACAAATCTTGTATTTTGGGCCCCTGGAAGCATGAAAATCACTTTAAACATGCTAATTTTAGCTCTAAAACTGATGATCTACCTACAAATGTGAACTGACTTTCAAAAATAAAACATTTGAAAACGGACAATTTTTCACCTTTCTGAAGCATGACGTAATGGGGTGTTATCTCTTTTGTCAAAAATCACCTGTTTTTGCTTGAACATTAAATGCCTCCAAATGGTATTTAATTCACTTCCCGGGCCCCTGGAAGCATGAAAATCACTTTAAACATGCTAATTTTAGCTCTAAAACTGATGATCTACCTACAAATGTGAACTGACGTTCAAAAATAAAACATTTGAAAACTGACCATTTTTCACCTTTCTGAAGCATGACGTAATGGGGGGGTGTTATCTCTTTTGTCAAAAATCACCTGTTTTTGCTTGAACATTAAATGCCTCCAAATGGTATTTAATTCACTTCCCGGGCCCCTGGAAGCATGAAAATCACTTTAAACATGCTAATTTTAACTCTAAAACTGATGATCTACCTACAAATGTGAACTGACGTTCAAAAATAAAACATTTGAAAACGGACCATTTTTCACCTTTCTGAAGCATGACATAATGGGGGGGTGTTATCTCTTTTGTCAAAAATCACCTATTTTTGCTTGAACATTAAATGCCTCCAAATGGTATTTAATTCACTTCCCGGGCCCCTGGAAGCATGAAAATCACTTTAAACATGCTAATTTTAACTCTAAAACTGATAATCTACCTACAAATGTGAACTGACGTTCAAAAATAAAACATTTGAAAACGGACCATTTTTCACCTTTCTGAAGCGTGACGTAATGGGGGGGTGTTATCTCTTTTGTCAAAAATCACCTGTTTTTGCTTGAACATTAAATGCCTCCAAATGGTATTTAATTCACTTCCCGGGGTGAAGAAACACTTTTTGAGACCTCAGAGTGAGTAAATTGGCCATTTTCATGCACTTTTAACCATTTCACAAATCTTGTGTTTTGGGCCCCTGGAAGCATGAAAATCACTTTAAACATGCTAATTTTAGCTCTAAAACTGATGATCTACCTACAAATGTGAACTGATGTTCAAAAATAAAACATTTGAAAACGGACCATTTTTCACCTTTCTGAAGCATGACGTAATGGGGGGGTGTTATCTCTTTTGTCAAAAATCACCTGTTTTTGCTTGAACATTAAATGCCTCCAAATGGTATTTAATTCACTTCCCGGGCCCCTGGAAGCATGAAAATCACTTTAAACATGCTAATTTTAGCTCTAAAACTGATGATCTACCTACAAATGTGAACTGACGTTCAAAAATAAAACATTTGAAAACGGACCATTTTTCACCTTTCTGAAGCGTGACGTAATGGGGGGGTGTTATCCCTTTTGTCAAAAATCACCTGTTTTTGCTTGAACATTAAATGCCTCCAAATGGTATTTAATTCACTTCCCGGGGTGAAGAAACACTTTTTGAGACCTCAGAGTGAGTAAATTGGCCATTTTCATGCACTTTCAACCATTTCACAAATCTTGTGTTTTGGGCCCCTGGAAGCATGAAAATCACTTTAAACATGCTAATTTTAGCTCTAAAACTGATGATCTACCTACAAATGTGAACTGATGTTCAAAAATAAAACATTTGAAAACGGACCATTTTTCACCTTTCTGAAGCATGACGTAATGGGGGGGTGTTATCTCTTTTGTCAAAAATCACCTGTTTTTGCTTGAACATTAAATGCCTCCAAATGGTATTTAATTCACTTCCCGGGCCCCTGGAAGCATGAAAATCACTTTAAACATGCTAATTTTAGCTCTAAAACTGATGATCTACCTACAAATGTGAACTGACGTTCAAAAATAAAACATTTGAAAACTGACCATTTTTCACCTTTCTGAAGCATGACGTAATGGGGGGGTGTTATCTCTTTTGTCAAAAATCACCTGTTTTTGCTTGAACATTAAATGCCTCCAAATGGTATTTAATTCACTTCCCGGGCCCCTGGAAGCATGAAAATCACTTTAAACATGCTAATTTTAGCTCTAAAACTGATGATCTACCTACAAATGTGAACTGACTATCAAAAATAAAACATTTGAAAACTGACCATTTTTCACCTTTCTGAAGCATGACGTAATGGGGGGTGTTATCCCTTTTGTCAAAAATCACCTGTTTTTGCTTGAACATTAAATGCCTCCAAATGGTATTTAATTCACTTCCCGGGCCCCTGGAAGCATGAAAATCACTTTAAACATGCTTATTTTAGCTCTAAAACTGATGATCTACCTACAAATGTGAACTGACGTTCAAAAATAAAACATTTGAAAACGGACCATTTTTCACCTTTCTTAAGCATGACGTAATGGGGGGGTGTTATCTCTTTTGTCAAAAATCACCTGTTTTTGCTTGAACATTAAATGCCTCCAAATGGTATTTAATTCACTTCCCGGGGTGAAGAAACACTTTTTGAGACCTCAGAGTGAGTAAATTGGCCATTTTCATGCACTTTTAACCATTCCACAAATCTTGTGTTTTGGCCCCCTGGAAGCATGAAAATCACTTTAAACATGCTAATTTTAGCTCTAAAACTGATGATCTACCTACAAATGTGAACTGACGTTCAAAAATAAAACATTTGAAAACTGACCATTTTTCACCTTTCTGAAGAATGACGTAATGGGGGGGTGTTATCTCTTTTGTCAAAAATCACCTGTTTTTGCTTGAACATTAAATGCCTCCAAATGGTATTTAATTCACTTCCCGGGCCCCTGGAAGCATGAAAATCACTTTAAACATGCTAATTTTAGCTCTAAAACTGATGATCTACCTACAAATGTGAACTGACTTTCAAAAATAAAACATTTGAAAATGGACAATTTTTCACCTTTCTGAAGCATGACGTAATGGGGGGGGGGTGTTATCTCTTTTGTCAAAAATCACCTGCTTTTGCTTGAACATTAAATGCCTCCAAATGGTATTTAATTCACTTCCCGGGCCCCTGGAAGCATGAAAATCACTTTAAACATGCTAATTTTAGCTCTAAAACTGATGATCTACCTACAAATGTGAACTGACGTTCAAAAATAAAACATTTGAAAACATACCATTTTTCACCTTTCTGAAGCATGACGTAATGGGGGGGGTGTTATCTCTTTTGTCAAAAATCACCTGTTTTTGCTTGAACATTAAATGCCTCCAAATGGTATTTAATTCACTTCCCGGGGTGAAGAAACACTTTTTGAGACCTCAGAGTGAGTAAATTGGCCATTTTCATGCACTTTTAACCATTTCACAAATCTTGTGTTTTGGGCCCCTGGAAGCATGAAAATCACTTTAAACATGCTAATTTTAGCTCTAAAACTGATGATCTACCTACAAATGTGAACTGACGTTAAAAAATAAAACATTTGAAAATGGACAATTTTTCACCTTTCTGCAGCATGACGTAATGGGGGGGTGTTATCTCTTTTGTCAAAAATCACCTGTTTTTGCTTGAACATTAAATGCCTCCAAATGGTATTTAATTCACTTCCCGGGCCCCTGGAAGCATGAAAATCACTTTAAACATGCTTATTTTAGCTCTAAAACTGATGATCTACCTACAAATGTGAACTGACGTTCAAAAATAAAACATTTGAAAACGGACCATTTTTCACCTTTCTGAAGCATGACGTAATGGGGGGGTGTTATCTCTTTTGTCAAAAATCACCTGTTTTTGCTTGAACATTAAATGCCTCCAAATGGTATCTAATTCACTTCCCGGGCCCCTGGAAGCATGAAAATCACTTTAAACATGCTAATTTTTGCTCTAAAACTGATGATCTACCTACAAATGTGAACTGACGTTCAAAAATAAAACATTTGAAAACTGACCATTTTTCACCTTTCTGAAGCATGACGTAATGGGGGGGTGTTATCTCTTTTGTCAAAAATCACCTGTTTTTGCTTGAACATTAAATGCCTCCAAATGGTATTTAATTCACTTCCCGGGCCCCTGGAAGCATGAAAATCACTTTAAACATGCTAATTTTAGCTCTAAAACTGATGATCTACCTACAAATGTGAACTGACGTTCAAAAATAAAACATTTGAAAATGGACCATTTTTCACCTTTCTGAAGCGTGACGTAATGGGGGGGTGTTATCTCTTTTGTCAAAAATCACCTGTTTTTGCTTGAACATTAAATGCCTCCAAATGGTATTTAATTCACTTCCCGGGGTGAAGAAACACTTTTTGAGACCTCAGAGTGAGTAAATTGGCCATTTTCATGCACTTTTAACCATTTCACAAATCTTGTGTTTTGGGCCCCTGGAAGCATGAAAATCACTTTAAACATGCTAATTTTAGCTCTAAAACTGATGATCTACCTACAAATGTGAACTGACGTTAAAAAATAAAACATTTGAAAATGGACAATTTTTCACCTTTCTGCAGCATGACGTAATGGGGGGGTGTTATCTCTTTTGTCAAAAATCACCTGTTTTTGCTTGAACATTAAATGCCTCCAAATGGTATTTAATTCACTTCCCGGGCCCCTGGAAGCATGAAAATCACTTTAAACATGCTTATTTTAGCTCTAAAACTGATGATCTACCTACAAATGTGAACTGACGTTCAAAAATAAAACATTTGAAAACGGACCATTTTTCACCTTTCTGAAGCATGACGTAATGGGGGGGTGTTATCTCTTTTGTCAAAAATCACCTGTTTTTGCTTGAACATTAAATGCCTCCAAATGGTATCTAATTCACTTCCCGGGCCCCTGGAAGCATGAAAATCACTTTAAACATGCTAATTTTTGCTCTAAAACTGATGATCTACCTACAAATGTGAACTGACGTTCAAAAATAAAACATTTGAAAACTGACCATTTTTCACCTTTCTGAAGCATGACGTAATGGGGGGGTGTTATCTCTTTTGTCAAAAATCACCTGTTTTTGCTTGAACATTAAATGCCTCCAAATGGTATTTAATTCACTTCCCGGGCCCCTGGAAGCATGAAAATCACTTTAAACATGCTAATTTTAGCTCTAAAACTGATGATCTACCTACAAATGTGAACTGACGTTCAAAAATAAAACATTTGAAAATGGACCATTTTTCACCTTTCTGAAGCGTGACGTAATGGGGGGGTGTTATCTCTTTTGTCAAAAATCACCTGTTTTTGCTTGAACATTAAATGCCTCCAAATGGTATTTAATTCACTTCCCGGGGTGAAGAAACACTTTTTGAGACCTCAGAGTGAGTAAATTGGCCATTTTCATGCACTTTTAACCATTTCACAAATCTTGTGTTTTGGGCCCCTGGAAGCATGAAAATCACTTTAAACATGCTAATTTTAGCTCTAAAACTGATGATCTACCTACAAATGTGAACTGATGTTCAAAAATAAAACATTTGAAAACGGACCATTTTTCACCTTTCTGAAGCATGACGTAATGGGGGGGTGTTATCTCTTTTGTCAAAAATCACCTGTTTTTGCTTGAACATTAAATGCCTCCAAATGGTATTTAATTCACTTCCCGGGCCCCTGGAAGCATGAAAATCACTTTAAACATGCTAATTTTAGCTCTAAAACTGATGATCTACCTACAAATGTGAACTGACGTTCAAAAATAAAACATTTGAAAACGGACCATTTTTCACCTTTCTGAAGCGTGACGTAATGGGGGGGTGTTATCTCTTTTGTCAAAAATCACCTGTTTTTGCTTGAACATTAAATGCCTCCAAATGGTATTTAATTCACTTCCCGGGGTGAAGAAACACTTTTTGAGACCTCAGAGTGAGTAAATTGGCCATTTTCATGCACTTTTAACCATTTCACAAATCTTGTGTTTTGGGCCCCTGGAAGCATGAAAATCACTTTAAACATGCTAATTTTAGCTCTAAAACTGATGATCTACCTACAAATGTGAACTGACGTTAAAAAATAAAACATTTGAAAATGGACAATTTTTCACCTTTCTGCAGCATGACGTAATGGGGGGGTGTTATCTCTTTTGTCAAAAATCACCTGTTTTTGCTTGAACATTAAATGCCTCCAAATGGTATTTAATTCACTTCCCGGGCCCCTGGAAGCATGAAAATCACTTTAAACATGCTTATTTTAGCTCTAAAACTGATGATCTACCTACAAATGTGAACTGACGTTCAAAAATAAAACATTTGAAAACGGACCATTTTTCACCTTTCTGAAGCATGACGTAATGGGGGGGTGTTATCTCTTTTGTCAAAAATCACCTGTTTTTGCTTGAACATTAAATGCCTCCAAATGGTATCTAATTCACTTCCCGGGCCCCTGGAAGCATGAAAATCACTTTAAACATGCTAATTTTTGCTCTAAAACTGATGATCTACCTACAAATGTGAACTGACGTTCAAAAATAAAACATTTGAAAACTGACCATTTTTCACCTTTCTGAAGCATGACGTAATGGGGGGGTGTTATCTCTTTTGTCAAAAATCACCTGTTTTTGCTTGAACATTAAATGCCTCCAAATGGTATTTAATTCACTTCCCGGGCCCCTGGAAGCATGAAAATCACTTTAAACATGCTAATTTTAGCTCTAAAACTGATGATCTACCTACAAATGTGAACTGACGTTCAAAAATAAAACATTTGAAAATGGACCATTTTTCACCTTTCTGAAGCGTGACGTAATGGGGGGGTGTTATCTCTTTTGTCAAAAATCACCTGTTTTTGCTTGAACATTAAATGCCTCCAAATGGTATTTAATTCACTTCCCGGGGTGAAGAAACACTTTTTGAGACCTCAGAGTGAGTAAATTGGCCATTTTCATGCACTTTTAACCATTTCACAAATCTTGTGTTTTGGGCCCCTGGAAGCATGAAAATCACTTTAAACATGCTAATTTTAGCTCTAAAACTGATGATCTACCTACAAATGTGAACTGATGTTCAAAAATAAAACATTTGAAAACGGACCATTTTTCACCTTTCTGAAGCATGACGTAATGGGGGGGTGTTATCTCTTTTGTCAAAAATCACCTGTTTTTGCTTGAACATTAAATGCCTCCAAATGGTATTTAATTCACTTCCCGGGCCCCTGGAAGCATGAAAATCACTTTAAACATGCTAATTTTAGCTCTAAAACTGATGATCTACCTACAAATGTGAACTGACGTTCAAAAATAAAACATTTGAAAACGGACCATTTTTCACCTTTCTGAAGCGTGACGTAATGGGGGGGTGTTATCTCTTTTGTCAAAAATCACCTGTTTTTGCTTGAACATTAAATGCCTCCAAATGGTATTTAATTCACTTCCCGGGGTGAAGAAACACTTTTTGAGACCTCAGAGTGAGTAAATTGGCCATTTTCATGCACTTTTAACCATTTCACAAATCTTGTGTTTTGGGCCCCTGGAAGCATGAAAATCACTTTAAACATGCTAATTTTAGCTCTAAAACTGATGATCTACCTACAAATGTGAACTGATGTTCAAAAATAAAACATTTGAAAACGGACCATTTTTCACCTTTCTGAAGCATGACGTAATGGGGGGGTGTTATCTCTTTTGTCAAAAATCACCTGTTTTTGCTTGAACATTAAATGCCTCCAAATGGTATTTAATTCACTTCCCGGGCCCCTGGAAGCATGAAAATCACTTTAAACATTCTAATTTTAGCTCTAAAACTGATGATCTACCTACAAATGTGAACTGACGTTCAAAAATAAACCATTTGAAAACTGACCATTTTTCACCTTTCTGAAGCATGACGTAATGGGGGGGTGTTATCTCTTTTGTCAAAAATCACCTGTTTTTGCTTGAACATTAAATGCCTCCAAATGGTATTTAATTCACTTCCCGGGCCCCTGGAAGCATGAAAATCACTTTAAACATGCTAATTTTAGCTCTAAAACTGATGATCTACCTACAAATGTGAACTGACGTTCAAAAATAAAACATTTGAAAACGGACCATTTTTCACCTTTCTGAAGCGTGACGTAATGGGGGGTGTTATCTCTTTTGTCAAAAATCACCTGTTTTTGCTTGAACATTAAATGCCTCCAAATGGTATTTAATTCACTTCCCGGGGTGAAGAAACACTTTTTGAGACCTCAGAGTGAGTAAATTGGCCATTTTCATGCACTTTTAACCATTTCACAAATCTTGTGTTTTGGGCCCCTGGAAGCATGAAAATCACTTTAAACATGCTAATTTTAGCTCTAAAACTGATGATCTACCTACAAATGTGAACTGATGTTCAAAAATAAAACATTTGAAAACGGACCATTTTTCACCTTTCTGAAGCATGACGTAATGGGGGGGTGTTATCTCTTTTGTCAAAAATCACCTGTTTTTGCTTGAACATTAAATGCCTCCAAATGGTATTTAATTCACTTCCCGGGCCCCTGGAAGCATGAAAATCACTTTAAACATGCTAATTTTAGCTCTAAAACTGATGATCTACCTACAAATGTGAACTGACGTTCAAAAATAAACCATTTGAAAACTGACCATTTTTCACCTTTCTGAAGCATGACGTAATGGGGGGGTGTTATCTCTTTTGTCAAAAATCACCTGTTTTTGCTTGAACATTAAATGCCTCCAAATGGTATTTAATTCACTTCCCGGGCCCCTGGAAGCATGAAAATCACTTTAAACATGCTAATTTTAGCTCTAAAACTGATGATCTACCTACAAATGTGAACTGACTATCAAAAATAAAACATTTGAAAACGGACAATTTTTCACCTTTCTGAAGCATGACGTAATGGGGGGGTGTTATCTCTTTTGTCAAAAATCACCTGTTTTTGCTTGAACATTAAATGCCTCCAAATGGTATTTAATTCACTTCCCGGGCCCCTGGAAGCATGAAAATCACTTTAAACATGCTAATTTTAGCTCTAAAACTGATGATCTACCTACAAATGTGAACTGAAGTTCAAAAATAAAACATTTGAAAACGTACCATTTTTCACCTTTCTGAAGCATGACGTAATGGGGGGGTGTTATCTCTTTTGTCAAAAATCACCTGTTTTTGCTTGAACATTAAATGCCTCCAAATGGTATTTAATTCACTTCCCGGGGTGAAGAAACACTTTTTGAGACCTCAGAGTGAGTAAATTGGCCATTTTCATGCACTTTTAACCATTTCACAAATCTTGTGTTTTGGGCCCCTGGAAGCATGAAAATCACTTTAAACATGCTAATTTTAGCTCTAAAACTGATGATCTACCTACAAATGTGAACTGACGTTAAAAAATAAAACATTTGAAAACGGACAATTTTTCATCTTTCTGCAGCATGACGTAATGGGGGGGTGTTATCTCTTTTGTCAAAAATCACCTGTTTTTGCTTGAACATTAAATGCCTCCAAATGGTATTTAATTCACTTCCCGGGCCCCTGGAAGCATGAAAATCACTTTAAACATGCTTATTTTAGCTCTAAAACTGATGATCTACCTACAAATGTGAACTGACGTTCAAAAATAAAACATTTGAAAACGGACCATTTTTCACCTTTCTGAAGCATGACGTAATGGGGGGGTGTTATCTCTTTTGTCAAAAATCACCTGTTTTTGCTTGAACATTAAATGCCTCCAAATGGTATCTAATACACTTCCCGGGCCCCTGGAAGCATGAAAATCACTTTAAACATGCTAATTTTAGCTCTAAAACTGATGATCTACCTACAAATGTGAACTGACTTTCAAAAATAAAACATTTGAAAACTGACCATTTTTCACCTTTCTGAAGCATGACGTAATGGGGGGGTGTTATCTCTTTTGTCAAAAATCACCTGTTTTTGCTTGAACATTAAATGCCTCCAAATGGTATTTAATTCACTTCCCGGGCCCCTGGAAGCATGAAAATCACTTTAAACATGCTAATTTTAGCTCTAAAACTGATGATCTACCTACAAATGTGAACTGACGTTCAAAAATAAAACATTTGAAAATGGACCATTTTTCACCTTTCTGAAGCGTGACGTAATGGGGGGGTGTTATCTCTTTTGTCAAAAATCACCTGTTTTTGCTTGAACATTAAATGCCTCCAAATGGTATTTAATTCACTTCCCGGGGTGAAGAAACACTTTTTGAGACCTCAGAGTGAGTAAATTGGCCATTTTCATGCACTTTTAACCATTTCACAAATCTTGTGTTTTGGGCCCCTGGAAGCATGAAAATCACTTTAAACATGCTAATTTTAGCTCTAAAACTGATGATCTACCTACAAATGTGAACTGATGTTCAAAAATAAAACATTTGAAAACGGACCATTTTTCACCTTTCTGAAGCATGACGTAATGGGGGGGTGTTATCTCTTTTGTCAAAAATCACCTGTTTTTGCTTGAACATTAAATGCCTCCAAATGGTATTTAATTCACTTCCCGGGCCCCTGGAAGCATGAAAATCACTTTAAACATGCTAATTTTAGCTCTAAAACTGATGATCTACCTACAAATGTGAACTGACGTTCAAAAATAAAACATTTGAAAACGGACCATTTTTCACCTTTCTGAAGCGTGACGTAATGGGGGGGTGTTATCTCTTTTGTCAAAAATCACCTGTTTTTGCTTGAACATTAAATGCCTCCAAATGGTATTTAATTCACTTCCCGGGGTGAAGAAACACTTTTTGAGACCTCAGAGTGAGTAAATTGGCCATTTTCATGCACTTTTAACCATTTCACAAATCTTGTGTTTTGGGCCCCTGGAAGCATGAAAATCACTTTAAACATGCTAATTTTAGCTCTAAAACTGATAATCTACCTACAAATGTGAACTGATGTTAAAAAATAAAACATTTGAAAACGGACAATTTTTCACCTTTCTGCAGCATGACGTAATGGGGGGGTGTTATCTCTTTTGTCAAAAATCACCTGTTTTTGCTTGAACATTAAATGCCTCCAAATGGTATTTAATTCACTTCCCGGGCCCCTGGAAGCATGAAAATCACTTTAAACATGCTTATTTTAGCTCTAAAACTGATGATCTACCTACAAATGTGAACTGACGTTCAAAAATAAAACATTTGAAAACGGACCATTTTTCACCTTTCTGAAGCATGACGTAATGGGGGGGTGTTATCTCTTTTGTCAAAAATCACCTGTTTTTGCTTGAACATTAAATGCCTCCAAATGGTATCTAATACACTTCCCGGGCCCCTGGAAGCATGAAAATCACTTTAAACATGCTAATTTTAGCTCTAAAACTGATGATCTACCTACAAATGTGAACTGACGTTCAAAAATAAAACATTTGAAAACTGACCATTTTTCACCTTTCTGAAGCATGACGTAATGGGGGGGTGTTATCTCTTTTGTCAAAAATCACCTGTTTTTGCTTGAACATTAAATGCCTCCAAATGGTATTTAATTCACTTCCCGGGCCCCTGGAAGCATGAAAATCACTTTAAACATGCTAATTTTAGCTCTAAAACTGATGATCTACCTACAAATGTGAACTGACGTTCAAAAATAAAACATTTGAAAATGGACCATTTTTCACCTTTCTGAAGCGTGACGTAATGGGGGGGTGTTATCTCTTTTGTCAAAAATCACCTGTTTTTGCTTGAACATTAAATGCCTCCAAATGGTATTTAATTCACTTCCCGGGGTGAAGAAACACTTTTTGAGACCTCAGAGTGAGTAAATTGGCCATTTTCATGCACTTTTAACCATTTCACAAATCTTGTGTTTTGGGCCCCTGGAAGCATGAAAATCACTTTAAACATGCTAATTTTAGCTCTAAAACTGATGATCTACCTACAAATGTGAACTGATGTTCAAAAATAAAACATTTGAAAACGGACCATTTTTCACCTTTCTGAAGCATGACGTAATGGGGGGGTGTTATCTCTTTTGTCAAAAATCACCTGTTTTTGCTTGAACATTAAATGCCTCCAAATGGTATTTAATTCACTTCCCGGGCCCCTGGAAGCATGAAAATCACTTTAAACATGCTAATTTTAGCTCTAAAACTGATGATCTACCTACAAATGTGAACTGACGTTCAAAAATAAAACATTTGAAAACGGACCATTTTTCACCTTTCTGAAGCGTGACGTAATGGGGGGGTGTTATCTCTTTTGTCAAAAATCACCTGTTTTTGCTTGAACATTAAATGCCTCCAAATGGTATTTAATTCACTTCCCGGGGTGAAGAAACACTTTTTGAGACCTCAGAGTGAGTAAATTGGCCATTTTCATGCACTTTTAACCATTTCACAAATCTTGTGTTTTGGGCCCCTGGAAGCATGAAAATCACTTTAAACATGCTAATTTTAGCTCTAAAACTGATGATCTACCTACAAATGTGAACTGATGTTCAAAAATAAAACATTTGAAAACGGACCATTTTTCACCTTTCTGAAGCATGACGTAATGGGGGGGTGTTATCTCTTTTGTCAAAAATCACCTGTTTTTGCTTGAACATTAAATGCCTCCAAATGGTATTTAATTCACTTCCCGGGCCCCTGGAAGCATGAAAATCACTTTAAACATGCTAATTTTAGCTCTAAAACTGATGATCTACCTACAAATGTGAACTGACGTTCAAAAATAAAACATTTGAAAACTGACCATTTTTCACCTTTCTGAAGCATGACGTAATGGGGGGGTGTTATCTCTTTTGTCAAAAATCACCTGTTTTTGCTTGAACATTAAATGCCTCCAAATGGTATTTAATTCACTTCCCGGGCCCCTGGAAGCATGAAAATCACTTTAAACATGCTAATTTTAGCTCTAAAACTGATGATCTACCTACAAATGTGAACTGACTATCAAAAATAAAACATTTGAAAACGGACAATTTTTCACCTTTCTGAAGCATGACGTAATGGGGGGGTGTTATCTCTTTTGTCAAAAATCACCTGTTTTTGCTTGAACATTAAATGCCTCCAAATGGTATTTAATTCACTTCCCGGGCCCCTGGAAGCATGAAAATCACTTTAAACATGCTAATTTTAGCTCTAAAACTGATGATCTACCTACAAATGTGAACTGAAGTTCAAAAATAAAACATTTGAAAACGTACCATTTTTCACCTTTCTGAAGCATGACGTAATGGGGGGGTGTTATCTCTTTTGTCAAAAATCACCTGTTTTTGCTTGAACATTAAATGCCTCCAAATGGTATTTAATTCACTTCCCGGGGTGAAGAAACACTTTTTGAGACCTCAGAGTGAGTAAATTGGCCATTTTCATGCACTTTTAACCATTTCACAAATCTTGTGTTTTGGGCCCCTGGAAGCATGAAAATCACTTTAAACATGCTTATTTTAGCTCTAAAACTGATGATCTACCTACAAATGTGAACTGACGTTAAAAAATAAAACATTTGAAAACGGACCATTTTTCACCTTTCTGCAGTATGACGTAATGGGGGGTGTTATCTCTTTTGTCAAATATCACCTGTTTTTGCTTGAACATTAAATGCCTCCAAATGGTATTTAATTCACTTCCCGGGCCCCTGGAAGCATGAAAATCACTTTAAACATGCTAATTTTAGCTCTAAAACTGATGATCTACCTACAAATGTGAACTGACTTTCAAAAATAAAACATTTGAAAACGGACCATTTTTCACCTTTCTGCAGTATGACGTAATGGGGAGTGTTATCTCTTTTGTCAAAAATCACCTGTTTTTGCTTGAACATTAAATGCCTCCAAATGGTATTTAATTCACTTCCCGGGCCCCTGGAAGCATGAAAATCACTTTAAACATGCTAATTTTAGCTCTAAAACTGATGATCTACCTACAAATGTGAACTGACTTTCAAAAATAAAACATTTGAAAACGGACAATTTTTCACCTTTCTGAAGCATGACGTAATGGGGGGGGTGTTATCTCTTTTGTCAAAAATCACCTGTTTTTGCTTGAACATTAAATGCCTCCAAATGGTATTTAATTCACTTCCCGGGCCCCTGGAAGCATGAAAATCACTTTAAACATGCCAATTTTAGCTCTAAAACTGATGATCTACCTACAAATGTGAACTGACGTTCAAAAATAAAACATTTGAAAACGTACCATTTTTCACCTTTCTGAAGCATAACGTAATGGGGGGTGTTATCTCTTTTGTCAAAAATCACCTGTTTTTGCTTGAACATTAAATGCCTCCAAATGGTATTTAATTCACTTCCCGGGGTGAAGAAACACTTTTTGAGACCTCAGAGTGAGTAAATTGGCCATTTTCATGCACTTTTAACCATTTCACAAATCTTGTGTTTTGGGCCCCTGGAAGCATGAAAATCACTTTAAACATGCTAATTTTAGCTCTAAAACTGATGATCTACCTACAAATGTGAACTGACGTTAAAAAATAAAACATTTGAAAACGGACCATTTTTCACCTTTCTGCAGCATGATGTAATGGGGGGGTGTTATCTCTTTTGTCAAAAATCACCTGTTTTTGCTTGAACATTAAATGCCTCCAAATGGTATTTAATTCACTTCCCGGGCCCCTGGAAGCATGAAAATAACTTTAAACATGCTTATTTTAGCTCTAAAACTGATGATCTACCTACAAATGTGAACTGACGTTCAAAAATAAAACATTTGAAAACTGACCATTTTTCACCTTTCTGAAGCATGACGTAATGGGGGGTGTTATCTCTTTTGTCAAAAATCACCTGTTTTTGCTTGAACATTAAATGCCTCCAAATGGTATTTAATTCACTTCCCGGGCCCCTGGAAGCATGAAAATCACTTTAAACATGCTAATTTTAGCTCTAAAACTGATGATCTACCTACAAATGTGAACTGACTTTCAAAAATAAAACATTTGAAAACGGACAATTTTTCCCCTTTCTGAAGCATGACGTAATGGGGGGGTGTTATCTCTTTTGTCAAAAATCACCTGTTTTTGCTTGAACATTAAATGCCTCCAAATGGTATTTAATTCACTTCCCGGGCCCCTGGAAGCATGAAAATCACTTTAAACATGCTAATTTTAGCTCTAAAACTGATGATCTACCTACAAATGTGAACTGACGTTCAAAAATAAAACATTTGAAAACGGACCATTTTTCACCTTTCTGAAGCGTGACGTAATGGGGGGTGTTATCTCTTTTGTCAAAAATCACCTGTTTTTGCTTGAACATTAAATGCCTCCAAATGGTATTTAATTCACTTCCCGGGTGAAGAAACACTTTTTGAGACCTCAGAGTGAGTAAATTGGCCATTTTCATGCACTTTTAACCATTTCACAAATCTTGTGTTTTGGGCCCCTGGAAGCATGAAAATCACTTTAAACATGCTAATTTTAGCTCTAAAACTGATGATCTACCTACAAATGTGAACTGACTTTCAAAAATAAAACATTTGAAAACGGACAATTTTTCACCTTTCTGAAGCATGACGTAATGGGGGGGTGTTATCTCTTTTGTCAAAAATCACCTGTTTTTGCTTGAACATTAAATGCCTCCAAATGGTATTTAATTCACTTCCCGGGCCCCTGGAAGCATGAAAATCACTTTAAACATGCTAATTTTAGCTCTAAAACTGATGATCTACCTACAAATGTGAACTGACGTTCAAAAATAAAACATTTGAAAACGTACCATTTTTCACCTTTCTGAAGCATGACGTAATGGGGGGGTGTTATCTCTTTTGTCAAAAATCACCTGTTTTTGCTTGAACATTAAATGCCTCCAAATGGTATTTAATTCACTTCCCGGGGTGAAGTAACACTTTTTGAGACCTCAGAGTGAGTAAATTGGCCATTTTCATGCACTTTAAACCATTCCACAAATCTTGTATTTTGGGCCCCTGGAAGCATGAAAATCACTTTAAACATGCTAATTTTAGCTCTAAAACTGATGATCTACCTACAAATGTGAACTGACTTTCAAAAATAAAACATTTGAAAACGGACAATTTTTCACCTTTCTGAAGCATGACGTAATGGGGTGTTATCTCTTTTGTCAAAAATCACCTGTTTTTGCTTGAACATTAAATGCCTCCAAATGGTATTTAATTCACTTCCCGGGCCCCTGGAAGCATGAAAATCACTTTAAACATGCTAATTTTAGCTCTAAAACTGATGATCTACCTACAAATGTGAACTGACGTTCAAAAATAAAACATTTGAAAACTGACCATTTTTCACCTTTCTGAAGCATGACGTAATGGGGGGGTGTTATCTCTTTTGTCAAAAATCACCTGTTTTTGCTTGAACATTAAATGCCTCCAAATGGTATTTAATTCACTTCCCGGGCCCCTGGAAGCATGAAAATCACTTTAAACATGCTAATTTTAACTCTAAAACTGATGATCTACCTACAAATGTGAACTGACGTTCAAAAATAAAACATTTGAAAACGGACCATTTTTCACCTTTCTGAAGCATGACATAATGGGGGGGTGTTATCTCTTTTGTCAAAAATCACCTATTTTTGCTTGAACATTAAATGCCTCCAAATGGTATTTAATTCACTTCCCGGGCCCCTGGAAGCATGAAAATCACTTTAAACATGCTAATTTTAGCTCTAAAACTGATGATCTACCTACAAATGTGAACTGACGTTCAAAAATAAAACATTTGAAAACGGACCATTTTTCACCTTTCTGAAGCGTGACGTAATGGGGGGGTGTTTCCCTTTTGTCAAAAATCACCTGTTTTTGCTTGAACATTAAATGCCTCCAAATGGTATTTAATTCACTTCCCGGGGTGAAGAAACACTTTTTGAGACCTCAGAGTGAGTAAATTGGCCATTTTCATGCACTTTTAACCATTTCACAAATCTTGTGTTTTGGGCCCCTGGAAGCATGAAAATCACTTTAAACATGCTAATTTTAGCTCTAAAACTGATGATCTACCTACAAATGTGAACTGATGTTCAAAAATAAAACATTTGAAAACGGACCATTTTTCACCTTTCTGAAGCATGACGTAATGGGGGGGTGTTATCTCTTTTGTCAAAAATCACCTGTTTTTGCTTGAACATTAAATGCCTCCAAATGGTATTTAATTCACTTCCCGGGCCCCTGGAAGCATGAAAATCACTTTAAACATGCTAATTTTAGCTCTAAAACTGATGATCTACCTACAAATGTGAACTGACGTTCAAAAATAAAACATTTGAAAACGGACCATTTTTCACCTTTCTGAAGCGTGACGTAATGGGGGGGTGTTTCCCTTTTGTCAAAAATCACCTGTTTTTGCTTGAACATTAAATGCCTCCAAATGGTATTTAATTCACTTCCCGGGGTGAAGAAACACTTTTTGAGACCTCAGAGTGAGTAAATTGGCCATTTTCATGCACTTTTAACCATTTCACAAATCTTGTGTTTTGGGCCCCTGGAAGCATGAAAATCACTTTAAACATGCTAATTTTAGCTCTAAAACTGATGATCTACCTACAAATGTGAACTGACGTTCAAAAATAAAACATTTGAAAACTGACCATTTTTCACCTTTCTGAAGCATGACGTAATGGGGGGGTGTTATCTCTTTTGTCAAAAATCACCTGTTTTTGCTTGAACATTAAATGCCTCCAAATGGTATTTAATTCACTTCCCGGGCCCCTGGAAGCATGAAAATCACTTTAAACATGCTAATTTTAGCTCTAAAACTGATGATCTACCTACAAATGTGAACTGATGTTCAAAAATAAAACATTTGAAAACGGACCATTTTTCACCTTTCTGAAGCGTGACGTAATGGGGGGCTGTTATCTCTTTTGTCAAAAATCACCTGTTTTTGCTTGAACATTAAATGCCTCCAAATGGTATTTAATTCACTTCCCGGGGTGAAGAAACACTTTTTGAGACCTCAGAGTGAGTAAATTGGCCATTTTCATGCACTTTTAACCATTTCACAAATCTTGTGTTTTGGGCCCCTGGAAGCATGAAAATCACTTTAAACATGCTAATTTTAGCTCTAAAACTGATGATCTACCTACAAATGTGAACTGATGTTCAAAAATAAAACATTTGAAAACGGACCATTTTTCACCTTTCTGAAGCATGACGTAATGGGGGGGTGTTATCTCTTTTGTCAAAAATCACCTGTTTTTGCTTGAACATTAAATGCCTCCAAATGGTATTTAATTCACTTCCCGGGCCCCTGGAAGCATGAAAATCACTTTAAACATGCTAATTTTAGCTCTAAAACTGATGATCTACCTACAAATGTGAACTGACGTTCAAAAATAAAACATTTGAAAACGGACCATTTTTCACCTTTCTGAAGCATGACGTAATGGGGGGGTGTTATCCCTTTTGTCAAAAATCACCTGTTTTTGCTTGAACATTAAATGCCTCCAAATGGTATTTAATTCACTTCCCGGGCCCCTGGAAGCATGAAAATAACTTTAAACATGCTTATTTTAGCTCTAAAACTGATGATCTACCTACAAATGTGAACTGACGTTCAAAAATAAAACATTTGAAAACTGACCATTTTTCACCTTTCTGAAGCATGACGTAATGGGGGGTGTTATCTCTTTTGTCAAAAATCACCTGTTTTTGCTTGAACATTAAATGCCTCCAAATGGTATTTAATTCACTTCCCGGGCCCCTGGAAGCATGAAAATCACTTTAAACATGCTAATTTTAGCTCTAAAACTGATGATCTACCTACAAATGTGAACTGACTTTCAAAAATAAAAGATTTGAAAACTGACAATTTTTCACCTTTCTGAAGCATGACGTAATGGGGGGGTGTTATCTCTTTTGTCAAAAATCACCTGTTTTTGCTTGAACATTAAATGCCTCCAAATGGTATTTAATTCACTTCCCAGACCCCTGGAAGCATGAAAATCACTTTAAACATGCTAATTTTAGCTCTAAAACTGATGATCTACCTACAAATGTGAACTGACGTTCAAAAATAAAACATTTGAAAACGGACCATTTTTCACCTTTCTGAAGCGTGACGTAATGGGGGGGTGTTATCTCTTTTGTCAAAAATCACCTGTTTTTGCTTGAACATTAAATGCCTCCAAATGGTATTTAATTCACTTCCCGGGGTGAAGAAACACTTTTTGAGACCTCAGAGTGAGTAAATTGGCCATTTTCATGCACTTTTAACCATTTCACAAATTTTGTGTTTTGGGCCCCTGGAAGCATGAAAATCACTTTAAACATGCTAATTTTAGCTCTAAAACTGATGATCTACCTACAAATGTGAACTGACTTTCAAAAATAAAACATTTGAAAACGGACAATTTTTCACCTTTCTGAAGCATGACGTAATGGGGGGGTGTTATCTCTTTTGTCAAAAATCACCTGTTTTTGCTTGAACATTAAATGCCTCCAAATGGTATTTAATTCACTTCCCGGGCCCCTGGAAGCATGAAAATCACTTTAAACATGCTAATTTTAGCTCTAAAACTGATGATCTACCTACAAATGTGAACTGACGTTCAAAAATAAAACATTTGAAAACGTACCATTTTTCACCTTTCTGAAGCATGACGTAATGGGGGGGTGTTATCTCTTTTGTCAAAAATCACCTGTTTTTGCTTGAACATTAAATGCCTCCAAATGGTATTTAATTCACTTCCCGGGGTGAAGTAACACTTTTTGAGACCTCAGAGTGAGTAAATTGGCCATTTTCATGCACTTTTAACCATTCCACAAATCTTGTATTTTGGGCCCCTGGAAGCATGAAAATCACTTTAAACATGCTAATTTTAGCTCTAAAACGGATGATCTACCTACAAATGTGAACTGACTTTCAAAAATAAAACATTTGAAAACGGACAATTTTTCACCTTTCTGAAGCGTGACGTAATGGGGGGGTGTTATCTCTTTTGGCAAAAATCACCTGTTTTTGCTTGAACATTAAATACCTCCAAATGGTATTTAAATCACTTCCCGGGCCCCTGGAAGCATGAAAATCACTTTAAACATGCTAATTTTAGCTCTAAAACTGATGATCTACCTACAAATGTGAACTGACTTTCAAAAATAAAACATTTGAAAACGGACAATTTTTCACCTTTCTGAAGCATGAAGTAATGGGGGGGTGTTATCTCTTTTGTCAAAAATCACCTGTTTTTGCTTGAACATTAAATGCCTCCAAATGGTATTTAATTCACTTCCCGGGCCCCTGGAAGCATGAAAATCACTTTAAACATGCTAATTTTAGCTCTAAAACTGATGATCTACCTACAAATGTGAACTGACGTTCAAAAATAAAACATTTGAAATCGTACCATTTTTCACCTTTCTGAAGCATGACGTAATGGGGGGGTGTTGTCTCTTTTGTCAAAAATCACCTGTTTTTGCTTGAACATTAAATGCCTCCAAATGGTATTTAATTCACTTCCCGGGCCCCTGGAAGCATGAAAATCACTTTAAACATGCTAATTTTAGCTCTGAAACTGATGATCTACCTACAAATGTGAACTGACGTTCAAAAATAAAACATTTGAAAACGGACAATTTTTCACCTTTCTGAAGCGTGAAGTAATGGGGGGGGGTTATCTCTTTTGTCAAAAATCACCTGTTTTTGCTTGAACATTAAATGCCTCCAAATGGTATTTAATTCACTTCCCGGGGTGAAGAAACACTTTTTGAGACCACAGAGTGAGTAAATTGGCCATTTTCATGCACTTTTAACCATTTCACAAATCTTGTGTTTTGGGCCCTTGGAAGCATGAAAATCACTTTAAACATGCTAATTTTAGCTCTAAAACTGATGATCTACCGACAAATGTGAACTGACGTTAAAAAATAAAACATTTGAAAACGGACCATTTTTCACCTTTCTGCAGCATGACGTAATGGGGGGGTGTTATCTCTTTTGTCAAAAATCACCTGTTTTTGCTTGAACATTAAATGCCTCCAAATGGTATTTAATTCACTTCCCGGGCCCCTGGAAGCATGAAAATCACTTTAAACATGCTAATTTTAGCTCTAAAACTGATGATCTACCTACAAATGTGAACTGACGTTCAAAAATAAAACATTTGAAAACTGACCATTTTTCACCTTTCTGAAGCATGACGTAATGGGGGGGTGTTATCTCTTTTGTCAAAAATCACCTGTTTTTGCTTGAACATTAAATGCCTCCAAATGGTATTTAATTCACTTCCCGGGCCCCTGGAAGCATGAAAATCACTTTAAACATGCTAATTTTAGCTCTAAAACTGATGATCTACCTACAAATGTGAACTGACTATCAAAAATAAAACATTTGAAAACGGACAATTTTTCACCTTTCTGAAGCATGACGTAATGGGGGGGTGTTATCTCTTTTGTCAAAAATCACCTGTTTTTGCTTGAACATTAAATGCCTCCAAATGGTATCTAATTCACTTCCGGGGCCCCTGGAAGCATGAAAATCAATTTAAACATGCTAATTTTAGCTCTAAAACTGATGATCTACCTACAAATGTGAACTGACGTTTAAAAATAAAACATTTGAAAACTGACCATTTTTCACCTTTCTGAAGCATGACGTAATGGGGGGGTGTTATCTCTTTTGTCAAAAATCACCTGTTTTTGCTTGAACATTAAATGCCTCCAAATGGTATTTAATTCACTTCCCGGGCCCCTGGAAGCATGAAAATCACTTTAAACATGCTAATTTTAGCTCTAAAACTGATGATCTACCTACAAATGTGAACTGACGTTCAAAAATAAAACATTTGAAAACTGACCATTTTTCACCTTTCTGAAGCATGACGTAATGGGGGGGTGTTATCTCTTTTGTCAAAAATCACCTGTTTTTGCTTGAACATTAAATGCCTCCAAATGGTATTTAATTCACTTCCCGGGCCCCTGGAAGCATGAAAATCACTTTAAACATGCTAATTTTAGCTCTAAAACTGATGATCTACCTACAAATGTGAACTGACTATCAAAAATAAAACATTTGAAAACGGACAATTTTTCACCTTTCTGAAGCATGACGTAATGGGGGGGTGTTATCTCTTTTGTCAAAAATCACCTGTTTTTGCTTGAACATTAAATGCCTCCAAATGGTATTTAATTCACTTCCCGGGCCCCTGGAAGCATGAAAATCACTTTAAACATGCTAATTTTAGCTCTAATACTGATGATCTACCTACAAATGTGAACTGAAGTTCAAAAATAAAACATTTGAAAACGTACCATTTTTCACCTTTCTGAAGCATGACGTAATGGGGGGGTGTTATCTCTTTTGTCAAAAATCACCTGTTTTTGCTTGAACATTAAATGCCTCCAAATGGTATTTAATTCACTTCCCGGGGTGAAGAAACACTTTTTGAGACCTCAGAGTGAGTAAATTGGCCATTTTCATGCACTTTTAACCATTTCACAAATCTTGTGTTTTGGGCCCCTGGAAGCATGAAAATCACTTTAAACATGCTTATTTTAGCTCTAAAACTGATGATCTACCTACAAATGTGAACTGACGTTAAAAAATAAAACATTTGAAAACGGACCATTTTTCACCTTTCTGCAGTATGACGTAATGGGGGGTGTTATCTCTTTTGTCAAATATCACCTGTTTTTGCTTGAACATTAAATGCCTCCAAATGGTATTTAATTCACTTCCCGGGCCCCTGGAAGCATGAAAATCACTTTAAACATGCTAATTTTAGCTCTAAAACTGATGATCTACCTACAAATGTGAACTGACTTTCAAAAATAAAACATTTGAAAACGGACCATTTTTCACCTTTCTGCAGTATGACGTAATGGGGAGTGTTATCTCTTTTGTCAAAAATCACCTGTTTTTGCTTGAACATTAAATGCCTCCAAATGGTATTTAATTCACTTCCCGGGCCCCTGGAAGCATGAAAATCACTTTAAACATGCTAATTTTAGCTCTAAAACTGATGATCTACCTACAAATGTGAACTGACTTTCAAAAATAAAACATTTGAAAACGGACAATTTTTCACCTTTCTGAAGCATGGCGTAATGGGGGGGTGTTATCTCTTTTGTCAAAAATCACCTGTTTTTGCTTGAACATTAAATGCCTCCAAATGGTATTTAATTCACTTCCCGGGCCCCTGGAAGCATGAAAATCACTTTAAACATGCTAATTTTAGCTCTAAAACTGATGATCTACCTACAAATGTGAACTGATGTTCAAAAATAAAACATTTGAAAACGGACCATTTTTCACCTTTCTGAAGCGTGACGTAATGGGGGGCTGTTATCTCTTTTGTCAAAAATCACCTGTTTTTGCTTGAACATTAAATGCCTCCAAATGGTATTTAATTCACTTCCCGGGGTGAAGAAACACTTTTTGAGACCTCAGAGTGAGTAAATTGGCCATTTTCATGCACTTTTAACCATTTCACAAATCTTGTGTTTTGGGCCCCTGGAAGCATGAAAATCACTTTAAACATGCTAATTTTAGCTCTAAAACTGATGATCTACCTACAAATGTGAACTGATGTTCAAAAATAAAACATTTGAAAACGGACCATTTTTCACCTTTCTGAAGCATGACGTAATGGGGGGGTGTTATCTCTTTTGTCAAAAATCACCTGTTTTTGCTTGAACATTAAATGCCTCCAAATGGTATTTAATTCACTTCCCGGGCCCCTGGAAGCATGAAAATCACTTTAAACATGCTAATTTTAGCTCTAAAACTGATGATCTACCTACAAATGTGAACTGACGTTCAAAAATAAAACATTTGAAAACGGACCATTTTTCACCTTTCTGAAGCATGACGTAATGGGGGGGTGTTATCCCTTTTGTCAAAAATCACCTGTTTTTGCTTGAACATTAAATGCCTCCAAATGGTATTTAATTCACTTCCCGGGCCCCTGGAAGCATGAAAATAACTTTAAACATGCTTATTTTAGCTCTAAAACTGATGATCTACCTACAAATGTGAACTGACGTTCAAAAATAAAACATTTGAAAACTGACCATTTTTCACCTTTCTGAAGCATGACGTAATGGGGGGTGTTATCTCTTTTGTCAAAAATCACCTGTTTTTGCTTGAACATTAAATGCCTCCAAATGGTATTTAATTCACTTCCCGGGCCCCTGGAAGCATGAAAATCACTTTAAACATGCTAATTTTAGCTCTAAAACTGATGATCTACCTACAAATGTGAACTGACTTTCAAAAATAAAACATTTGAAAACTGACAATTTTTCACCTTTCTGAAGCATGACGTAATGGGGGGGTGTTATCTCTTTTGTCAAAAATCACCTGTTTTTGCTTGAACATTAAATGCCTCCAAATGGTATTTAATTCACTTCCCAGACCCCTGGAAGCATGAAAATCACTTTAAACATGCTAATTTTAGCTCTAAAACTGATGATCTACCTACAAATGTGAACTGACGTTCAAAAATAAAACATTTGAAAACGGACCATTTTTCACCTTTCTGAAGCGTGACGTAATGGGGGGTGTTATCTCTTTTGTCAAAAATCACCTGTTTTTGCTTGAACATTAAATGCCTCCAAATGGTATTTAATTCACTTCCCGGGCCCCTGGAAGCATGAAAATCACTTTAAACATGCTAATTTTAGCTCTAAAACTGATGATCTACCTACAAATGTGAACTGACGTTCAAAAATAAAACATTTGAAAACGGACCATTTTTCACCTTTCTGAAGCGTGACGTAATGGGGGGGTGTTATCTCTTTTGTCAAAAATCACCTGTTTTTGCTTGAACATTAAATGCCTCCAAATGGTATTTAATTCACTTCCCGGGGTGAAGAAACACTTTTTGAGACCTCAGAGTGAGTAAATTGGCCATTTTCATGCACTTTTAACCATTTCACAAATTTTGTGTTTTGGGCCCCTGGAAGCATGAAAATCACTTTAAACATGCTAATTTTAGCTCTAAAACTGATGATCTACCTACAAATGTGAACTGACTTTCAAAAATAAAACATTTGAAAACGGACAATTTTTCACCTTTCTGAAGCATGACGTAATGGGGGGGTGTTATCTCTTTTGTCAAAAATCACCTGTTTTTGCTTGAACATTAAATGCCTCCAAATGGTATTTAATTCACTTCCCGGGCCCCTGGAAGCATGAAAATCACCTTAAACATGCTAATTTTAGCTCTAAAACTGATGATCTACCTACAAATGTGAACTGACGTTCAAAAATAAAACATTTGAAAACGTACCATTTTTCACCTTTCTGAAGCATGACGTAATGGGGGGGTGTTATCTCTTTTGTCAAAAATCACCTGTTTTTGCTTGAACATTAAATGCCTCCAAATGGTATTTAATTCACTTCCCGGGGTGAAGTAACACTTTTTGAGACCTCAGAGTGAGTAAATTGGCCATTTTCATGCACTTTTAACCATTCCACAAATCTTGTATTTTGGGCCCCTGGAAGCATGAAAATCACTTTAAACATGCTAATTTTAGCTCTAAAACTGATGATCTACCTACAAATGTGAACTGACTTTCAAAAATAAAACATTTGAAAACGGACAATTTTTCACCTTTCTGAAGCGTGACGTAATGGGGGGGTGTTATCTCTTTTGGCAAAAATCACCTGTTTTTGCTTGAACATTAAATACCTCCAAATGGTATTTAAATCACTTCCCGGGCCCCTGGAAGCATGAAAATCACTTTAAACATGCTAATTTTAGCTCTAAAACTGATGATCTACCTACAAATGTGAACTGACTTTCAAAAATAAAACATTTGAAAACGGACAATTTTTCACCTTTCTGAAGCATGAAGTAATGGGGGGGTGTTATCTCTTTTGTCAAAAATCACCTGTTTTTGCTTGAACATTAAATGCCTCCAAATGGTATTTAATTCACTTCCCGGGCCCCTGGAAGCATGAAAATCACTTTAAACATGCTAATTTTAGCTCTAAAACTGATGATCTACCTACAAATGTGAACTGACGTTCAAAAATAAAACATTTGAAATCGTACCATTTTTCACCTTTCTGAAGCATGACGTAATGGGGGGGTGTTGTCTCTTTTGTCAAAAATCACCTGTTTTTGCTTGAACATTAAATGCCTCCAAATGGTATTTAATTCACTTCCCGGGCCCCTGGAAGCATGAAAATCACTTTAAACATGCTAATTTTAGCTCTGAAACTGATGATCTACCTACAAATGTGAACTGACGTTCAAAAATAAAACATTTGAAAACGGACAATTTTTCACCTTTCTGAAGCGTGACGTAATGGGGGGGGGGTTATCTCTTTTGTCAAAAATCACCTGTTTTTGCTTGAACATTAAATGCCTCCAAATGGTATTTAATTCACTTCCCGGGGTGAAGAAACACTTTTTGAGACCACAGAGTGAGTAAATTGGCCATTTTCATGCACTTTTAACCATTTCACAAATCTTGTGTTTTGGGCCCTTGGAAGCATGAAAATCACTTTAAACATGCTAATTTTAGCTCTAAAACTGATGATCTACCGACAAATGTGAACTGACGTTAAAAAATAAAACATTTGAAAACGGACCATTTTTCACCTTTCTGCAGCATGACGTAATGGGGGGGTGTTATCTCTTTTGTCAAAAATCACCTGTTTTTGCTTGAACATTAAATGCCTCCAAATGGTATTTAATTCACTTCCCGGGCCCCTGGAAGCATGAAAATCACTTTAAACATGCTAATTTTAGCTCTAAAACTGATGATCTACCTACAAATGTGAACTGACGTTCAAAAATAAAACATTTGAAAACTGACCATTTTTCACCTTTCTGAAGCATGACGTAATGGGGGGGTGTTATCTCTTTTGTCAAAAATCACCTGTTTTTGCTTGAACATTAAATGCCTCCAAATGGTATTTAATTCACTTCCCGGGCCCCTGGAAGCATGAAAATCACTTTAAACATGCTAATTTTAGCTCTAAAACTGATGATCTACCTACAAATGTGAACTGACTATCAAAAATAAAACATTTGAAAACGGACAATTTTTCACCTTTCTTAAGCATGACGTAATGGGGGGGTGTTATCTCTTTTGTCAAAAATCACCTGTTTTTGCTTGAACATTAAATGCCTCCAAATGGTATCTAATTCACTTCCGGGGCCCCTGGAAGCATGAAAATCAATTTAAACATGCTAATTTTAGCTCTAAAACTGATGATCTACCTACAAATGTGAACTGACGTTTAAAAATAAAACATTTGAAAACTGACCATTTTTCACCTTTCTGAAGCATGACGTAATGGGGGGGTGTTATCTCTTTTGTCAAAAATCACCTGTTTTTGCTTGAACATTAAATGCCTCCAAATGGTATCTAATTCACTTCCGGGGCCCCTGGAAGCATGAAAATCACTTTAAACATGCTAATTTTAGCTCTAAAACTGATGATCTACCTACAAATGTGAACTGACGTTCAAAAATAAAACATTTGAAAACGTACCATTTTTCACCTTTCTGAAGCATGACGTAATGGGGGGTGTTATCTCTTTTGTCAAAAATCACCTGTTTTTGCTTGAACATTAAATGCCTCCAAATGGTATTTAATTCACTTCCCGGGGTGAAGAAACACTTTTTGAGACCTCAGAGTGAGTAAATTGGCCATTTTCATGCACTTTTAACCATTTCACAAATCTTGTGTTTTGGGCCCCTGGAAGCATGAAAATCACTTTAAACATGCTAATTTTAGCTCTAAAACTGATGATCTACCTACAAATGTGAACTGACGTTAAAAAATAAAACATTTGAAAACGGACAATTTTTCACCTTTCTGCAGCATGACATAATGGGGGGGTGTTATCTCTTTTGTCAAAAATCACCTGTTTTTGCTTGAACATTAAATGCCTCCAAATGGTATTTAATTCACTTCCCGGGCCCCTGGAAGCATGAAAATCGCTTTAAACATGCTAATTTTAGCTCTAAAACTGATGATCTACCTACAAATGTGAACTGACGTTCAAAAATAAAACATTTGAAAACTGACCATTTTTCACCTTTCTGAAGCATGACGTAATGGGGGGGTGTTATCTCTTTTGTCAAAAATCACCTGTTTTTGCTTGAACATTAAATGCCTCCAAATGGTATTTAATTCACTTCCCGGGCCCCTGGAAGCATGAAAATCACTTTAAACATGCTAATTTTAGCTCTAAAACTGATGATCTACCTACAAATGTGAACTGACGTTCAAAAATAAAACATTTGAAAACGGACCATTTTTCACCTTTCTGAAGCGTGACGTAATGGGGGGGTGTTATCTCTTTTGTCAAAAATCACCTGTTTTTGCTTGAACATTAAATGCCTCCAAATGGTATTTAATTCACTTCCCGGGGTGAAGAAACACTTTTTGAGACCTCAAAGTGAGTAAATTGGCCATTTTCATGCACTTTTAACCATTTCACAAATCTTGTGTTTTGGGCCCCTGGAAGCATGAAAATCACTTTAAACATGCTAATTTTAGCTCTAAAACTGATGATCTACCTACAAATCTGAACTGATGTTCAAAAATAAAACATTTGAAAACGGACCATTTTTCACCTTTCTGAAGCATGACGTAATGGGGGGGTGTTATCTCTTTTGTCAAAAATCACCTGTTTTTGCTTGAACATTAAATGCCTCCAAATGGTATTTAATTCACTTCCCGGGCCCCTGGAAGCATGAAAATCACTTTAAACATGCTAATTTTAGCTCTAAAACTGATGATCTACCTACAAATGTGAACTGACATTCAAAAATAAAACATTTGAAAACTGACCATTTTTCACCTTTCTGAAGCATGACGTAATGGGGGGGTGTTATCTCTTTTGTCAAAAATCACCTGTTTTTGCTTGAACATTAAATGCCTCCAAATGGTATTTAATTCACTTCCCGGGCCCCTGGAAGCATGAAAATCACTTTAAACATGCTTATTTTACTCTAAAACTGATGATCTACCTACAAATGTGAACTGACGTTCAAAAATAAAACATTTGAAAACTGACAATTTTTCACCTTTCTGAAGCATGACGTAATGGGGGGTGTTATCCCTTTTGTCAAAAATCACCTGTTTTTGCTTGAACATTAAATGCCTCCAAATGGTATTTAATTCACTTCCCGGGCCCCTGGAAGCATGAAAATCACTTTAAACATGCTTATTTTAGCTCTAAAACTGATGATCTACCTACAAATGTGAACTGACGTTCAAAAATAAAACATTTGAAAACGGACCATTTTTCACCTTTCTGAAGCATGACGTAATGGGGGGGGTGTTATCTCTTTTGTCAAAAATCACCTGTTTTTGCTTGAACATTAAATGCCTCCAAATGGTATTTAATTCACTTCCCGGGGTGAAGAAACACTTTTTGAGACCTCAGAGTGAGTAAATTGGCCATTTTCATGCACTTTTAACCATTCCACAAATCTTGTGTTTTGGGCCCCTGGAAGCATG
Source organism: Lissotriton helveticus (assembly GCF_964261635.1). Classification (NCBI taxonomy): domain Eukaryota; kingdom Metazoa; phylum Chordata; class Amphibia; order Caudata; family Salamandridae; genus Lissotriton; species Lissotriton helveticus. The sequence goes on from NW_027611809.1 coordinate 130,941, forward strand.
AAAATCACTTTAAACATGCTTATTTTAGCTCTAAAACTGATGATCTACCTACAAATGTGAACTGACGTTCAAAAATAAAACATTTGAAAACGGACCATTTTTCACCTTTCTGAAGCATGACGTAATGGGGGGGTGTTATCTCTTTTGTCAAAAATCACCTGTTTTTGCTTGAACATTAAATGCCTCCAAATGGTATTTAATTCACTTCCCGGGCCCCTGGAAGCATGAAAATCACTTTAAACATGCTAATTTTAGCTCTAAAACTGATGATCTACCTACAAATGTGAACTGACGTTAAAAAATAAAACATTTGAAAACGGACCATTTTTCACCTTTCTGCAGCATGACGTATTGGGGGGGGTGTTATCTCTTTTGTCAAAAATCACCTGTTTTTGCTTGAACATTAAATGCCTCCAAATGGTATTTAATTCACTTCCCGGGCCCCTGGAAGCATGAAAATCACTTTAAACATGCTAATTTTAGCTCTAAAACTGATGATCTACCTACAAATGTGAACTGACGTTCAAAAATAAAACATTTGAAAACTGACAATTTTTCACCTTTCTGAAGCATGACGTAATGGGGGGGTGTTATCCCTTTTGTCAAAAATCACCTGTTTTTGCTTGAACATTAAATGCCTCCAAATGGTATTTAATTCACTTCCCGGGCCCCTGGAAGCATGAAAATCACTTTAAACATGCTTATTTTAGCTCTAAAACTGATGATCTACCTACAAATGTGAACTGACGTTCAAAAATAAAACATTTGAAAACGGACCATTTTTCACCTTTCTGAAGCATGACGTAATGGGGGGGTGTTATCTCTTTTGTCAAAAATCACCTGTTTTTGCTTGAACATTAAATGCCTCCAAATGGTATTTAATTCACTTCCCGGGGTGAAGAAACACTTTTTGAGACCTCACAGTGAGTAAATTGGCCATTTTCATGCACTTTTAACCATTCCACAAATCTTGTGTTTTGGGCCCCTGGAAGCATGAAAATCACTTTAAACATGCTAATTTTAGCTCTAAAACTGATGATCTACCTACAAATGTGAACTGACTTTCAAAAATAAAACATTTGAAAACGGACAATTTTTCACCTTTCTGAAGCATGACGTAATGGGGGGTGTTATCTCTTTTGTCAAAAATCACCTGTTTTTGCTTGAACATTAAATGCCTCCAAATGGTATTTAATTCACTTCCCGGGCCCCTGGAAGCATGAAAATCACTTTAAACATGCTAATTTTAGCTCTAAAACTGATGATCTACCTACAAATGTGAACTGACATTCAAAAATAAAACATTTGAAAACTGACCATTTTTCACCTTTCTGAAGCATGACGTAATGGGGGGGTGTTATCTCTTTTGTCAAAAATCACCTGTTTTTGCTTGAACATTAAATGCCTCCAAATGGTATTTAATTCACTTCCCGGGCCCCTGGAAGCATGAAAATCACTTTAAACATGCTAATTTTAGCTCTAAAACTGATGATCTACCTACAAATGTGAACTGACGTTCAAAAATAAAACATTTGAAAACTGACAATTTTTCACCTTTCTGAAGCATGACGTAATGGGGGGGTGTTATCTCTTTTGTCAAAAATCACCTGTTTTTGCTTGAACATTAAATGCCTCCAAATGGTATTTAATTCACTTCCCGGGCCCCTGGAAGCATGAAAATCACTTTAAACATGCTAATTTTAGCTCTAAAACTGATGATCTACCTACAAATGTGAACTGACTTTCAAAAATAAAACATTTGAAAACGGACAATTTTTCACCTTTCTGAAGCATGACGTAATGGGGGGGGTGTTATCTCTTTTGTCAAAAATCACCTGTTTTTGCTTGAACATTAAATGCCTCCAAATGGTATTTAATTCACTTCCCGGGCCCCTGGAAGCATGAAAATCACTTTAAACATGCTAATTTTAGCTCTAAAACTGATGATCTACCTACAAATGTGAACTGACGTTCAAAAATAAAACATTTGAAAACGTACCATTTTTCACCTTTCTGAAGCATGACGTAATGGGGGGTGTTATCTCTTTTGTCAAAAATCACCTGTTTTTGCTTGAACATTAAATGCCTCCAAATGGTATTTAATTCACTTCCCGGGGTGAAGAAACACTTTTTGAGACCTCAGAGTGAGTAAATTGGCCATTTTCATGCACTTTTAACCATTTCACAAATCTTGTGTTTTGGGCCCCTGGAAGCATGAAAATCACTTTAAACATGCTAATTTTAGCTCTAAAACTGATGATCTACCTACAAATGTGAACTGACGTTAAAAAATAAAACAATTGAAAACGGACCATTTTTCACCTTTCTGCAGCATGACGTAATGGGGGGTGTTATCTCTTTTGTCAAAAATCACCTGTTTTTGCTTCAACATTAAATGCCTCCAAATGGTATTTAATTCACTTCCCAGGCCCCTGGAAGCATGAAAATCACTTTAAACATGCAAATTGTAGCTCTAAAACTGATGATCTACCTACAAATGTGAACTGACGTTCAAAAATAAAACATTTGAAAACGGACCATTTTTCACCTTTCTGAAGCATGACGTAATGGGGGGGTGTTATCCCTTTTGTCAAAAATCACCTGTTTTTGCTTGAACATTAAATGCCTCCAAATGGTATTTAATTCACTTCCCGGGCCCCTGGAAGCATGAAAATCACTTTAAACATGCTAATTTTAGCTCTAAAACTGATGATCTACCTACAAATGTGAACTGACGTTCAAAAATAAAACATTTGAAAACGGACCATTTTTCACCTTTCTGAAGCATGACGTAATGGGGGGGTGCTATCTCTTTTGTCAAAAATCACCTGTTTTTGCTTGAACATTAAATGCCTCCAAATGGTATTTAATTCACTTCCCGGGCCCCTGGAAGCATGAAAATCACTTTAAACATGCTAATTTTAGCTCTAAAACTGATGATCTACCTACAAATGTGCACTGACGTTCAAAAATAAAACATTTGAAAACTGACAATTTTTCACCTTTCTGAAGCATGACGTAATGGGGGGTGTTATCCCTTTTGTCAAAAATCACCTGTTTTTGCTTGAACATTAAATGCCTCCAAATGGTATTTAATTCACTTCCCGGGCCCCTGGAAGCATGAAAATCACTTTAAACATGCTTATTTTAGCTCTAAAACTGATAATCTACCTACAAATGTGAACTGACGTTCAAAAATAAAACATTTGAAAACGGACCATTTTTCACCTTTCTGAAGCATGACGTAATGGGGGGGTGTTATCTCTTTTGTCAAAAATCACCTGTTTTTGCTTGAACATTAAATGCCTCCAAATGGTATTTAATTCACTTCCCGGGGTGAAGAAACACTTTTTGAGACCTCAGAGTGAGTAAATTGGCCATTTTCATGCACTTTTAACCATTCCACAAATCTTGTGTTTTGGGCCCCTGGAAGCATGAAAATCACTTTAAACATGCTAATTTTAGCTCTAAAACTGATGATCTACCTACAAATGTGAACTGACGTTCAAAAATAAAACATTTGAAAACTGACCATTTTTCACCTTTCTGAAGAATGACGTAATGGGGGGGTGTTATCTCTTTTGTCAAAAATCACCTGTTTTTGCTTGAACATTAAATGCCTCCAAATGGTATTTAATTCACTTCCCGGGCCCCTGGAAGCATGAAAATCACTTTAAACATGCTAATTTTAGCTCTAAAACTGATGATCTACCTACAAATGTGAACTGACTTTCAAAAATAAAACATTTGAAAACGGACAATTTTTCACCTTTCTGAAGCATGACGTAATGGGGGGGGGTGTTATCTCTTTTGTCAAAAATCACCTGCTTTTGCTTGAACATTAAATGCCTCCAAATGGTATTTAATTCACTTCCCGGGCCCCTGGAAGCATGAAAATCACTTTAAACATGCTAATTTTAGCTCTAAAACTGATGATCTACCTACAAATGTGAACTGACGTTCAAAAATAAAACATTTGAAAACGTACCATTTTTCACCTTTCTGAAGCATGACGTAATGGGGGGGTGTTATCTCTTTTGTCAAAAATCACCTGTTTTTGCTTGAACATTAAATGCCTCCAAATGGTATTTAATTCACTTCCCGGGGTGAAGAAACACTTTTTGAGACCTCAGAGTGAGTAAATTGGCCATTTTCATGCACTTTTAACCATTTCACAAATCTTGTGTTTTGGGCCCCTGGAAGCATGAAAATCACTTTAAACATGCTAATTTTAGCTCTAAAACTGATGATCTACCTACAAATGTGAACTGACGTTAAAAAATAAAACATTTTAAAACGGACAATTTTTCACCTTTCTGCAGCATGACGTAATGGGGGGGTGTTATCTCTTTTGTCAAAAATCACCTGTTTTTGCTTGAACATTAAATGCCTCCAAATGGTATTTAATTCACTTCCCGGGCCCCTGGAAGCATGAAAATCACTTTAAACATGCTTATTTTAGCTCTAAAACTGATGATCTACCTACAAATGTGAACTGACGTTCAAAAATAAAACATTTGAAAACGGACCATTTTTCACCTTTCTGAAGCATGACGTAATGGGGGGGTGTTATCTCTTTTGTCAAAAATCACCTGTTTTTGCTTGAACATTAAATGCCTCCAAATGGTATCTAATTCACTTCCCGGGCCCCTGGAAGCATGAAAATCACTTTAAACATGCTAATTTTAGCTCTAAAACTGATGATCTACCTACAAATGTGAACTGACGTTCAAAAATAAAACATTTGAAAACTGACAATTTTTCACCTTTCTGAAGCATGACGTAATGGGGGGGTGTTATCTCTTTTGTCAAAAATCACCTGTTATTGCTTGAACATTAAATGCCTCCAAATGGTATTTAATTCACTTCCCGGGCCCCTGGAAGCATGAAAATCACTTTAAACATGCTAATTTTAGCTCTAAAACTGATGATCTACCTACAAATGTGAACTGACTTTCAAAAATAAAACATTTGAAAACGGACAATTTTTCACCTTTCTGAAGCATGACGTAATGGGGGGGGTGTTATCTCTTTTGTCAAAAATCACCTGTTTTTGCTTGAACATTAAATGCCTCCAAATGGTATTTAATTCACTTCCCGGGCCCCTGGAAGCATGAAAATCACTTTAAACATGCTAATTTTAGCTCTAAAACTGATGATCTACCTACAAATGTGAACTGACGTTCAAAAATAAAACATTTGAAAACGTACCATTTTTCACCTTTCTGAAGCATGACGTAATGGGGGGTGTTATCTCTTTTGTCAAAAATCACCTGTTTTTGCTTGAACATTAAATGCCTCCAAATGGTATTTAATTCACTTCCCGGGGTGAAGAAACACTTTTTGAGACCTCAGAGTGAGTAAATTGGCCATTTTCATGCACTTTTAACCATTTCACAAATCTTGTGTTTTGGGCCCCTGGAAGCATGAAAATCACTTTAAACATGCTAATTTTAGCTCTAAAACTGATGATCTACCTACAAATGTGAACTGACGTTAAAAAATAAAACATTTGAAAACGGACCATTTTTCACCTTTCTGCAGCATGACGTAATGGGGGGTGTTATCTCTTTTGTCAAAAATCACCTGTTTTTGCTTCAACATTAAATGCCTCCAAATGGTATTTAATTCACTTCCCAGGCCCCTGGAAGCATGAAAATCACTTTAAACATGCAAATTGTAGCTCTAAAACTGATGATCTACCTACAAATGTGAACTGACGTTCAAAAATAAAACATTTGAAAACGGACCATTTTTCACCTTTCTGAAGCATGACGTAATGGGGGGGTGTTATCCCTTTTGTCAAAAATCACCTGTTTTTGCTTGAACATTAAATGCCTCCAAATGGTATTTAATTCACTTCCCGGGCCCCTGGAAGCATGAAAATAACTTTAAACATGCTTATTTTAGCTCTAAAACTGATGATCTACCTACAAATGTGAACTGACGTTCAAAAATAAAACATTTGAAAATGGACCATTTTTCACCTTTCTGAAGCGTGACGTAATGGGGGGTGTTATCTCTTTTGTCAAAAATCACCTGTTTTTGCTTGAACATTAAATGCCTCCAAATGGTATTTAATTCACTTCCCGGGCCCCTGGAAGCATGAAAATCACTTTAAACATGCTAATTTTAGCTCTAAAACTGATGATCTACCTACAAATGTGAACTGACTTTCAAAAATAAAACATTTGAAAACGGACAATTTTTCACCTTTCTGAAGCATGACGTAATGGGGGGGTGTTATCTCTTTTGTCAAAAATCACCTGTTTTTGCTTGAACATTAAATGCCTCCAAATGGTATTTAATTCACTTCCTGGGCCCCTGGAAGCATGAAAATCACTTTAAACATGCTAATTTTAGCTCTAAAACTGATGATCTACCGACAAATGTGAACTGACGTTCAAAAATAAAACATTTGAAAACTGACAATTTTTCACCTTTCTGAAGCATGACGTAATGGGGGGTGTTATCCCTTTTGTCAAAAATCACCTGTTTTTGCTTGAACATTAAATGCCTCCAAATGGTATTTAATTCACTTCCCGGGCCCCTGGAAGCATGAAAATCACTTTAAACATGCTTATTTTAGCTCTAAAACTGATAATCTACCTACAAATGTGAACTGACGTTCAAAAATAAAACATTTGAAAACGGACCATTTTTCACCTTTCTGAAGCATGACGTAATGGGGGGGTGTTATCTCTTTTGTCAAAAATCACCTGTTTTTGCTTGAACATTAAATGCCTCCAAATGGTATTTAATTCACTTCCCGGGGTGAAGAAACACTTTTTGAGACCTCAGAGTGAGTAAATTGGCCATTTTCATGCACTTTTAACCATTCCACAAATCTTGTGTTTTGGGCCCCTGGAAGCATGAAAATCACTTTAAACATGCTAATTTTAGCTCTAAAACTGATGATCTACCTACAAATGTGAACTGACGTTCAAAAATAAAACATTTGAAAACTGACCATTTTTCACCTTTCTGAAGAATGACGTAATGGGGGGGTGTTATCTCTTTTGTCAAAAATCACCTGTTTTTGCTTGAACATTAAATGCCTCCAAATGGTATTTAATTCACTTCCCGGGCCCCTGGAAGCATGAAAATCACTTTAAACATGCTAATTTTAGCTCTAAAACTGATGATCTACCTACAAATGTGAACTGACGTTAAAAAATAAAACATTTTAAAACGGACAATTTTTCACCTTTCTGCAGCATGACGTAATGGGGGGGTGTTATCTCTTTTGTCAAAAATCACCTGTTTTTGCTTGAACATTAAATGCCTCCAAATGGTATTTAATTCACTTCCCGGGCCCCTGGAAGCATGAAAATCACTTTAAACATGCTTATTTTAGCTCTAAAACTGATGATCTACCTACAAATGTGAACTGACGTTCAAAAATAAAACATTTGAAAACGGACCATTTTTCACCTTTCTGAAGCATGACGTAATGGGGGGGTGTTATCTCTTTTGTCAAAAATCACCTGTTTTTGCTTGAACATTAAATGCCTCCAAATGGTATCTAATTCACTTCCCGGGCCCCTGGAAGCATGAAAATCACTTTAAACATGCTAATTTTAGCTCTAAAACTGATGATCTACCTACAAATGTGAACTGACGTTCAAAAATAAAACATTTGAAAACTGACAATTTTTCACCTTTCTGAAGCATGACGTAATGGGGGGGTGTTATCTCTTTTGTCAAAAATCACCTGTTTTTGCTTGAACATTAAATGCCTCCAAATGGTATTTAATTCACTTCCCGGGCCCCTGGAAGCATGAAAATCACTTTAAACATGCTAATTTTAGCTCTAAAACTGATGATCTACCTACAAATGTGAACTGACTTTCAAAAATAAAACATTTGAAAACGGACAATTTTTCACCTTTCTGAAGCATGACGTAATGGGGGGGGTGTTATCTCTTTTGTCAAAAATCACCTGTTTTTGCTTGAACATTAAATGCCTCCAAATGGTATTTATTCACTTCCCGGGCCCCTGGAAGCATGAAAATCACTTTAAACATGCTAATTTTAGCTCTAAAACTGATGATCTACCTACAAATGTGAACTGACGTTCAAAAATAAAACATTTGAAAACGTACCATTTTTCACCTTTCTGAAGCATGACGTAATGGGGGGTGTTATCTCTTTTGTCAAAAATCACCTGTTTTTGCTTGAACATTAAATGCCTCCAAATGGTATTTAATTCACTTCCCGGGGTGAAGAAACACTTTTTGAGACCTCAGAGTGAGTAAATTGGCCATTTTCATGCACTTTTAACCATTTCACAAATCTTGTGTTTTGGGCCCCTGGAAGCATGAAAATCACTTTAAACATGCTAATTTTAGCTCTAAAACTGATGATCTACCTACAAATGTGAACTGACGTTAAAAAATAAAACATTTGAAAACGGACCATTTTTCACCTTTCTGCAGCATGACGTAATGGGGGGTGTTATCTCTTTTGTCAAAAATCACCTGTTTTTGCTTCAACATTAAATGCCTCCAAATGGTATTTAATTCACTTCCCAGGCCCCTGGAAGCATGAAAATCACTTTAAACATGCAAATTGTAGCTCTAAAACTGATGATCTACCTACAAATGTGAACTGACGTTCAAAAATAAAACATTTGAAAACGGACCATTTTTCACCTTTCTGAAGCATGACGTAATGGGGGGGTGTTATCCCTTTTGTCAAAAATCACCTGTTTTTGCTTGAACATTAAATGCCTCCAAATGGTATTTAATTCACTTCCCGGGCCCCTGGAAGCATGAAAATAACTTTAAACATGCTTATTTTAGCTCTAAAACTGATGATCTACCTACAAATGTGAACTGACGTTCAAAAATAAAACATTTGAAAACGGACCATTTTTCACCTTTCTGAAGCGTGACGTAATGGGGGGTGTTATCTCTTTTGTCAAAAATCACCTGTTTTTGCTTGAACATTAAATGCCTCCAAATGGTATTTAATTCACTTCCCGGGCCCCTGGAAGCATGAAAATCACTTTAAACATGCTAATTTTAGCTCTAAAACTGATGATCTACCTACAAATGTGAACTGACGTTCAAAAATAAAACATTTGAAAACGGACCATTTTTCACCTTTCTGAAGCGTGACGTAATGGGGGGGTGTTATCTCTTTTGTCAAAAATCACCTGTTTTTGCTTGAACATTAAATGCCTCCAAATGGTATTTAATTCACTTCCCGGGGTGAAGAAACACTTTTTGAGACCTCAGAGTGAGTAAATTGGCCATTTTCATGCACTTTTAACCATTTCACAAATCTTGTGTTTTGGGCCCCTGGAAGCATGAAAATCACTTTAAACATGCTAATTTTAGCTCTAAAACTGATGATCTACCTACAAATGTGAACTGACTTTCAAAAATAAAACATTTGAAAACGGACAATTTTTCACCTTTCTGAAGCATGACGTAATGGGGGGGTGTTATCTCTTTTGTCAAAAATCACCTGTTTTTGCTTGAACATTAAATGCCTCCAAATGGTATTTAATTCACTTCCCGGGCCCCTGGAAGCATGAAAATCACTTTAAACATGCTAATTTTAGCTCTAAAACTGATGATCTACCTACAAATGTGAACTGACGTTCAAAAATAAAACATTTGAAAACGTACCATTTTTCACCTTTCTGAAGCATGACGTGATGGGGGGGTGTTATCTCTTTTGTCAAAAATCACCTGTTTTTGCTTGAACATTAAATGCCTCCAAATGGTATTTAATTCACTTCCCGGGGTGAAGTAACACTTTTTGAGACCTCAGAGTGAGTAAATTGGCCATTTTCATGCACTTTAAACCATTCCACAAATCTTGTATTTTGGGCCCCTGGAAGCATGAAAATCACTTTAAACATGCTAATTTTAGCTCTAAAACTGATGATCTACCTACAAATGTGAACTGACTTTCAAAAATAAAACATTTGAAAACGGACAATTTTTCACCTTTCTGAAGCATGACGTAATGGGGGGGTGTTATCTCTTTTGTCAAAAATCACCTGTTTTTGCTTGAACATTAAATGCCTCCAAATGGTATTTAATTCACTTCCCGGGCCCCTGGAAGCATGAAAATCACTTTAAACATGCTAATTTTAGCTCTAAAACTGATGATCTACCTACAAATGTGAACTGACGTTAAAAAATAAAACATTTGAAAACGGACCATTTTTCACCTTTCTGAAGCATGACGTAATGGGGGGGGTGTTATCTCTTTTGTCAAAAATCACCTGTTTTTGCTTGAACATTAAATGCCTCCAAATGGTATCTAATTCACTTCCCGGGCCCCTGGAAGCATGAAAATCACTTTAAACATGCTCATTTTAGCTCTAAAACTGATGATCTACCTACAAATGTGAACTGACGTTCAAAAATAAAACATTTGAAAACTGACCATTTTTCACCTTTCTGAAGCATGACGTAATGGGGGGGTGTTATCTCTTTTGTCAAAAATCACCTGTTTTTGCTTGAACATTAAATGCCTCCAAATGGTATTTAATTCACTTCCCGGGCCCCTGGAAGCATGAAAATCACTTTACACATGCTAATTTTAGCTCTAAAACTGATGATCTACCTACAAATGTGTACTGACGTTCAAAAATAAAACATTTGTAAACGGACCATTTTTCACCTTTCTGAAGCATGACGTAATGGGGGGGTGTTATCTCTTTTGTCAAAAATCACCTATTTTTGCTTGAACATTAAATGCCTCCAAATGGTATTTAATTCACTTCCCGGGCCCCTGGAAGCATGAAAATCACTTTAAACATGCTAATTTTAACTCTAAAACTGATAATCTACCTACAAATGTGAACTGACGTTCAAAAATAAAACATTTGAAAACGGACCATTTTTCACCTTTCTGAAGCGTGACGTAATGGGGGGGTGTTATCTCTTTTGTCAAAAATCACCTGTTTTTGCTTGAACATTAAATGCCTCCAAATGGTATTTAATTCACTTCCCGGGGTGAAGAAACACTTTTTGAGACCTCAGAGTGAGTAAATTGGCCATTTTCATGCACTTTTAACCATTTCACAAATCTTGTGTTTTGGGCCCCTGGAAGCATGAAAATCACTTTAAACATGCTAATTTTAGCTCTAAAACTCATGATCTACCTACAAATGTGAACTGACGTTCAAAAATAAAACATTTGAAAACTGACCATTTTTCACCTTTCTGAAGCATGACGTAATGGGGGGGTGTTATCTCTTTTGTCAAAAATCACCTGTTTTTGCTTGAACATTAAATGCCTCCAAATGGTATTTAATTCACTTCCCGGGCCCCTGGAAGCATGAAAATCACTTTAAACATGCTAATTTTAGCTCTAAAACTGATGATCTACCTACAAATGTGAACTGACGTTCAAAAATAAAACATTTGAAAATGGACCATTTTTCACCTTTCTGAAGCGTGACGTAATGGGGGGGTGTTATCTCTTTTGTCAAAAATCACCTGTTTTTGCTTGAACATTAAATGCCTCCAAATGGTATTTAATTCACTTCCCGGGGTGAAGAAACACTTTTTGAGACCTCAGAGTGAGTAAATTGGCCATTTTCATGCACTTTTAACCATTTCACAAATCTTGTGTTTTGGGCCCCTGGAAGCATGAAAATCACTTTAAACATGCTAATTTTAGCTCTAAAACTGATGATCTACCTACAAATGTGAACTGATGTTCAAAAATAAAACATTTGAAAACGGACCATTTTTCACCTTTCTGAAGCATGACGTAATGGGGGGGTGTTATCTCTTTTGTCAAAAATCACCTGTTTTTGCTTGAACATTAAATGCCTCCAAATGGTATTTAATTCACTTCCCGGGCCCCTGGAAGCATGAAAATCACTTTAAACATGCTAATTTTAGCTCTAAAACTGATGATCTACCTACAAATGTGAACTGACGTTCAAAAATAAAACATTTGAAAACGGACCATTTTTCACCTTTCTGAAGCGTGACGTAATGGGGGGGTGTTATCTCTTTTGTCAAAAATCACCTGTTTTTGCTTGAACATTAAATGCCTCCAAATGGTATTTAATTCACTTCCCGGGGTGAAGAAACACTTTTTGAGACCTCAGAGTGAGTAAATTGGCCATTTTCATGCACTTTTAACCATTTCACAAATCTTGTGTTTTGGGCCCCTGGAAGCATGAAAATCACTTTAAACATGCTAATTTTAGCTCTAAAACTGATGATCTACCTACAAATGTGAACTGATGTTCAAAAATAAAACATTTGAAAACGGACCATTTTTCACCTTTCTGAAGCATGACGTAATGGGGGGGTGTTATCTCTTTTGTCAAAAATCACCTGTTTTTGCTTGAACATTAAATGCCTCCAAATGGTATTTAATTCACTTCCCGGGCCCCTGGAAGCATGAAAATCACTTTAAACATGCTAATTTTAGCTCTAAAACTGATGGTCTACCTACAAATGTGAACTGACGTTCAAAAATAAAACATTTGAAAACTGACCATTTTTCACCTTTCTGAAGCATGACGTAATGGGGGGTGTTATCTCTTTTGTCAAAAATCACCTGTTTTTGCTTGAACATTAAATGCCTCCAAATGGTATTTAATTCACTTCCCGGGCCCCTGGAAGCATGAAAATCACTTTAAACATGCTAATTTTAGCTCTAAAACTGATGATCTACCTACAAATGTGAACTGACTATCAAAAATAAAACATTTGAAAATGGACAATTTTTCACCTTTCTGAAGCATGACGTAATGGGGGGGTGTTATCTCTTTTGTCAAAAATCACCTGTTTTTGCTTGAACATTAAATGCCTCCAAATGGTATTTAATTCACTTCCCGGGCCCCTGGAAGCATGAAAATCACTTTAAACATGCTAATTTTAGCTCTAAAACTGATGATCTACCTACAAATGTGAACTGAAGTTCAAAAATAAAACATTTGAAAACGTACCATTTTTCACCTTTCTGAAGCATGACGTAATGGGGGGGTGTTATCTCTTTTGTCAAAAATCACCTGTTTTTGCTTGAACATTAAATGCCTCCAAATGGTATTTAATTCACTTCCCGGGGTGAAGAAACACTTTTTGAGACCTCAGAGTGAGTAAATTGGCCATTTTCATGCACTTTTAACCATTTCACAAATCTTGTGTTTTGGGCCCCTGGAAGCATGAAAATCACTTTAAACATGCTTATTTTAGCTCTAAAACTGATGATCTACCTACAAATGTGAACTGACGTTAAAAAATAAAACATTTAAAAACGGACCATTTTTCACCTTTCTGCAGTATGACGTAATGGGGGGTGTTATCTCTTTTGTCAAATATCACCTGTTTTTGCTTGAACATTAAATGCCTCCAAATGGTATTTAATTCACTTTCCGGGCCCCTGGAAGCATGAAAATCACTTTAAACATGCTAATTTTAGCTCTAAAACTGATGATCTACCTACAAATGTGAACTGACTTTCAAAAATAAAACATTTGAAAACGGACCATTTTTCACCTTTCTGCAGTATGACGTAATGGGGAGTGTTATCTCTTTTGTCAAAAATCACCTGTTTTTGCTTGAACATTAAATGCCTCCAAATGGTATTTAATTCACTTCCCGGGCCCCTGGAAGCATGAAAATCACTTTAAACATGCTAATTTTAGCTCTAAAACTGATGATCTACCTACAAATGTGAACTGACTTTCAAAAATAAAACATTTGAAAACGGACAATTTTTCACCTTTCTGAAGCATGACGTAATGGGGGGGGTGTTATCTCTTTTGTCAAAAATCACCTGTTTTTGCTTGAACATTAAATGCCTCCAAATGGTATTTAATTCACTTCCCGGGCCCCTGGAAGCATGAAAATCACTTTAAACATGCTAATTTTAGCTCTAAAACTGATGATCTACCTACAAATGTGAACTGACGTTCAAAAATAAAACATTTGAAAACGTACCATTTTTCACCTTTCTGAAGCATGACGTAATGGGGGGTGTTATCTCTTTTGTCAAAAATCACCTGTTTTTGCTTGAACATTAAATGCCTCCAAATGGTATTTAATTCACTTCCCGGGGTGAAGAAACACTTTTTGAGACCTCAGAGTGAGTAAATTGGCCATTTTCATGCACTTTTAACCATTTCACAAATCTTGTGTTTTGGGCCCCTGGAAGCATGAAAATCACTTTAAACATGCTAATTTTAGCTCTAAAACTGATGATCTACCTACAAATGTGAACTGACGTTAAAAAATAAAACATTTGAAAACGGACCATTTTTCACCTTTCTGCAGCATGACGTAATGGGGGGGTGTTATCTCTTTTGTCAAAAATCACCTGTTTTTGCTTCAACATTAAATGCCTCAAAATGGTATTTAATTCACTTCCCGGGCCCCTGGAAGCATGAAAATCACTTTAAACATGCTTATTTTAGCTCTAAAACTGATGATCTACCTACAAATGTGAACTGACGTTCAAAAATAAAACATTTGAAAACGGACCATTTTTCACCTTTCTGAAGCATGACGTAATGGGGGGGTGTTATCTCTTTTGTCAAAAATCACCTGTTTTTGCTTGAACATTAAATGCCTCCAAATGGTATTTAATTCACTTCCCAGGCCCCTGGAAGCATGAAAATCACTTTAAACATGCAAATTGTAGCTCTAAAACTGATGATCTACCTACAAATGTGAACTGACGTTCAAAAATAAAACATTTGAAAACGGACCATTTTTCACCTTTCTGAAGCATGACGTAATGGGGGGGTGTTATCCCTTTTGTCAAAAATCACCTGTTTTTACTTGAACATTAAATGCCTCCAAATGGTATTTAATTCACTTCCCGGGCCCCTGGAAGCATGAAAATAACTTTAAACATGCTTATTTTAGCTCTAAAACTGATGATCTACCTACAAATGTGAACTGACGTTCAAAAATAAAACATTTGAAAACTGACCATTTTTCACCTTTCTGAAGCATGACGTAATGGGGGGTGTTATCTCTTTTGTCAAAAATCACCTGTTTTTGCTTGAACATTAAATGCCTCCAAATGGTATTTAATTCACTTCCCGGGCCCCTGGAAGCATGAAAATCACTTTAAACATGCTAATTTTAGCTCTAAAACTGATGATCTACCTACAAATGTGAACTGACTTTCAAAAATAAAACATTTGAAAACGGACAATTTTTCACCTTTCTGAAGCATGACGTAATGGGGGGGTGTTATCTCTTTTGTCAAAAATCACCTGTTTTTGCTTGAACATTAAATGCCTCCAAATGGTATTTAATTCACTTCCCGGGCCCCTGGAAGCATGAAAATCACTTTAAACATGCTAATTTTAGCTCTAAAACTGATGATCTACCTACAAATGTGAACTGACGTTCAAAAATAAAACATTTGAAAACGGACCATTTTTCACCTTTCTGAAGCGTGACGTAATGGGGGGTGTTTTCTCTTTTGTCAAAAATCACCTGTTTTTGCTTGAACATTAAATGCCTCCAAATGGTATTTAATTCACTTCCCGGGCCCCTGGAAGCATGAAAATCACTTTAAACATGCTAATTTTAGCTCTAAAACTGATGATCTACCTACAAATGTGAACTGACGTTCAAAAATAAAACATTTGAAAACGGACCATTTTTCACCTTTCTGAAGCGTGACGTAATGGGGGGGTGTTATCTCTTTTGTCAAAAATCACCTGTTTTTGCTTGAACATTAAATGCCTCCAAATGGTATTTAATTCACTTCCCGGGGTGAAGAAACACTTTTTGAGACCTCAGAGTGAGTAAATTGGCCATTTTCATGCACTTTTAACCATTTCACAAATCTTGTGTTTTGGGCCCCTGGAAGCATGAAAATCACTTTAAACATGCTAATTTTAGCTCTAAAACTGATGATCTACCTACAAATGTGAACTGACTTTCAAAAATAAAACATTTGAAAACGGACAATTTTTCACCTTTCTGAAGCATGACCTAATGGGGGGGTGTTATCTCTTTTGTCAAAAATCACCTGTTTTTGCTTGAACATTAAATGCCTCCAAATGGTATTTAATTCACTTCCCGGGCCCCTGGAAGCATGAAAATCACTTTAAACATGCTAATTTTAGCTCTAAAACTGATGATCTACCTACAAATGTGAACTGACGTTCAAAAATAAAACATTTGAAAACGTACCATTTTTCACCTTTCTGAAGCATGACGTAATGGGGGGGTGTTATCTCTTTTGTCCTAAATCACCTGTTTTTGCTTGAACATTAAATGCCTCCAAATGGAATTTAATTCACTTCCCGGGGTGAAGTAACGCTTTTTGAGACCTCAGAGTGAGTAAATTGGCCATTTTCATGCACTTTTAACCATTCCACAAATCTTGTATTTTGGGCCCCTGGAAGCATGAAAATCACTTTAAACATGCTAATTTTAGCTCTAAAACTGATGATCTACCTACAAATGTGAACTGACTTTCAAAAATAAAACATTTGAAAACGGACAATTTTTCACCTTTCTGAAGCATGACGTAATGGGGGGGTGTTATCTCTTTTGTCAAAAATCACCTGTTTTTGCTTGAACATTAAATGCCTCCAAATGGTATTTAATTCACTTCCCGGGCCCCTGGAAGCATGAAAATCACTTTAAACATGCTAATTTTAGCTCTAAAACTGATGATCTACCTACAAATGTGAACTGACGTTAAAAAATAAAACATTTGAAAACGGACCATTTTTCACCTTTCTGAAGCATGACGTAATGGGGGGGTGTTATCTCTTTTGTCAAAAATCACCTGTTTTTGCTTGAACATTAAATGCCTCCAAATGGTATTTAAATCACTTCCCGGGCCCCTGGAAGCATGAAAATCACTTTAAACATGCTAATTTTAGCTCTAAAACTGATGATCTACCTACAAATGTGAACTGACTTTCAAAAATAAAACATTTGAAAACGGACAATTTTTCACCTTTCTGAAGCATGAAGTAATGGGGGGGTGTTATCTCTTTTGTCAAAAATCACCTGTTTTTGCTTGAACATTAAATGCCTCCAAATGGTATTTAATTCACTTCCCGGGCCCCTGGAAGCATGAAAATCACTTTAAACATGCTAATTTTAGCTCTAAAACTGATGATCTACCTACAAATGTGAACTGACGTTCAAAAATAAAACATTTGAAAACGTACCATTTTTCACCTTTCTGAAGCATGACGTAATGGGGGGGTGTTGTCTCTTTTGTCAAAAATCACCTGTTTTTGCTTGAACATTAAATGCCTCCAAATGGTATTTAATTCACTTCCCGGGCCCCTGGAAGCATGAAAATCACTTTAAACATGCTAATTTTAGCTCTGAAACTGATGATCTACCTACAAATGTGAACTGACGTTCAAAAATAAAACATTTGAAAACGGACAATTTTTCACCTTTCTGAAGCGTGACGTAATGGGGGGGGGGTTATCTCTTTTGTCAAAAATCACCTGTTTTTGCTTGAACATTAAATGCCTCCAAATGGTATTTAATTCACTTCCCGGGGTGAAGAAACACTTTTTGAGACCTCAGAGTGAGTAAATTGGCCATTTTCATGCACTTTTAACCATTTCACAAATCTTGTGTTTTGGGCCCTTGGAAGCATGAAAATCACTTTAAACATGCTAATTTTAGATCTAAAACTGATGATCTACCGACAAATGTGAACTGACGTTAAAAAATAAAACATTTGAAAACGGACCATTTTTCACCTTTCTGCAGCATGACGTAATGGGGGGGTGTTATCTCTTTTGTCAAAAATCACCTGTTTTTGCTTGAACATTAAATGCCTCCAAATGGTATTTAATTCACTTCCCGGGCCCCTGGAAGCATGAAAATCACTTTAAACATGCTAATTTTAGCTCTAAAACTGATGATCTACCTACAAATGTGAACTGACTATCAAAAATAAAACATTTGAAAACGGACAATTTTTCACCTTTCTGAAGCATGACGTAATGGGGGGGTGTTATCTCTTTTGTCAAAAATCACCTGTTTTTTCTTGAACATTAAATGCCTCCAAATGGTATCTAATTCACTTCCGGGGCCCCTGGAAGCATGAAAATCACTTTAAACATGCTAATTTTAGCTCTAAAACTGATGATCTACCTACAAATGTGAACTGACGTTTAAAAATAAAACATTTGAAAACTGACCATTTTTCACCTTTCTGAAGCATGACGTAATGGGGGGGTGTTATCTCTTTTGTCAAAAATCACCTGTTTTTGCTTGAATATTAAATGCCTCCAAACGGTATCTAATTCACTTCCGGGGCCCCTGGAAGCATGAAAATCACTTTAAACATGCTAATTTTAGCTCTAAAACTGATGATCTACCTACAAATGTGAACTGACGTTCAAAAATAAAACATTTGAAAACGTACCATTTTTCACCTTTCTGAAGCATGACGTAATGGGGGGTGTTATCTCTTTTGTCAAAAATCATCTGTTTTTGCTTGAACATTAAATGCCTCCAAATGGTATTTAATTCACTTCCCGGGGTGAAGAAACACTTTTTGAGACCTCAGAGTGAGTAAATTGGCCATTTTCATGCACTTTTAACCATTTCACAAATCTTGTGTTTTGGGCCCCTGGAAGCATGAAAATCACTTTAAACATGCTAATTTTAGCTCTAAAACTGATGATCTACCTACAAATGTGAACTGACGTTAAAAAATAAAACATTTGAAAACGGACCATTTTTCACCTTTCTGCAGCATGACGTAATGGGGGGGTGTTATCTCTTTTGTCAAAAATCACCTGTTTTTGCTTGAACATTAAATGCCTCCAAATGGTATTTAATTCACTTCCCAGGCCCCTGGAAGCATGAAAATCACTTTAAACATGCAAATTGTAGCTCTAAAACTGATGATCTACCTACAAATGTGAACTGACGTTCAAAAATAAAACATTTGAAAACGGACCATTTTTCACCTTTCTGAAGCATGACGTAATGGGGGGTATTATCCCTTTTGTCAAAAATCACCTGTTTTTGCTTGAACATTAAATGCCTCCAAATGGTATTTAATTCACTTCCCGGGCCCCTGGAAGCATGAAAATAACTTTAAACATGCTTATTTTAGCTCTAAAACTGATGATCTACCTACAAATGTGAACTGACGTTCAAAAATAAAACATTTGAAAACTGACCATTTTTCACCTTTCTGAAGCATGACGTAATGGGGGGTGTTATCTCTTTTGTCAAAAATCACCTGTTTTTGCTTGAACATTAAATGCCTCCAAATGGTATTTAATTCACTTCCCGGGCCCCTGGAAGCATGAAAATCACTTTAAACATGCTAATTTTAGCTCTAAAACTGATGATCTACCTACAAATGTGAACTGACTTTCAAAAATAAAACATTTGAAAACGGACAATTTTTCACCTTTCTGAAGCATGACGTAATGGGGGGGTGTTATCTCTTTTGTCAAAAATCACCTGTTTTTGCTTGAACATTAAATGCCTCCAAATGGTATTTAATTCACTTCCCGGGCCCCTGGAAGCATGAAAATCACTTTAAACATGCTAATTTTAGCTCTAAAACTGATGATCTACCTACAAATGTGAACTGACGTTCAAAAATAAAACATTTGAAAACGGACCATTTTTCACCTTTCTGAAGCGTGACGTAATGGGGGGTGTTTTCTCTTTTGTCAAAAATCACCTGTTTTTGCTTGAACATTAAATGCCTCCAAATGGTATTTAATTCACTTCCCGGGCCCCTGGAAGCATGAAAATCACTTTAAACATGCTAATTTTAGCTCTAAAACTGATGATCTACCTACAAATGTGAACTGACGTTCAAAAATAAAACATTTGAAAACGTACCATTTTTCACCTTTCTGAAGCATGACGTAATGGGGGGGTGTTATCTCTTTTGTCAAAAATCACCTGTTTTTGCTTGAACATTAAATGCCTCCAAATGGAATTTAATTCACTTCCCGGGGTGAAGTAACGCTTTTTGAGACCTCAGAGTGAGTAAATTGGCCATTTTCATGCACTTTTAACCATTCCACAAATCTTGTATTTTGGGCCCCTGGAAGCATGAAAATCACTTTAAACATGCTAATTTTAGCTCTAAAACTGATGATCTACCTACAAATGTGAACTGACTTTCAAAAATAAAACATTTGAAAACGGACAATTTTTCACCTTTCTGAAGCATGACGTAATGGGGGGGTGTTATCTCTTTTGTCAAAAATCACCTGTTTTTGCTTGAACATTAAATGCCTCCAAATGGTATTTAATTCACTTCCCGGGCCCCTGGAAGCATGAAAATCACTTTAAACATGCTAATTTTAGCTCTAAAACTGATGATCTACCTACAAATGTGAACTGACGTTAAAAAATAAAACATTTGAAAACGGACCATTTTTCACCTTTCTGAAGCATGACGTAATGGGGGGGTGTTATCTCTTTTGTCAAAAATCACCTGTTTTTGCTTGAACATTAAATGCCTCTAAATGGTATTTAATTCACTTCCCGGGCCCCTGGAAGCATGAAAATCACTTTAAACATGCTCATTTTAGCTCTAAAACTGATGATCTACCTACAAATGTGAACTGACGTTCAAAAATAAAACATTTGAAAACGTACCATTTTTCACCTTTCTGAAGCATGACGTAATGGGGGGGTGTTGTCTCTTTTGTCAAAAATCACCTGTTTTTGCTTGAACATTAAATGCCTCCAAATGGTATTTAATTCACTTCCCGGGCCCCTGGAAGCATGAAAATCACTTTAAACATGCTAATTTTAGCTCTGAAACTGATGATCTACCTACAAATGTGAACTGACGTTCAAAAATAAAACATTTGAAAACGGACAATTTTTCACCTTTCTGAAGCGTGACGTAATGGGGGGGGGTTATCTCTTTTGTCAAAAATCACCTGTTTTTGCTTGAACATTAAATGCCTCCAAATGGTATTTAATTCACTTCCCGGGGTGAAGAAACACTTTTTGAGACCTCAGAGTGAGTAAATTGGCCATTTTCATGCACTTTTAACCATTTCACAAATCTTGTGTTTTGGGCCCTTGGAAGCATGAAAATCACTTTAAACATGCTAATTTTAGCTCTAAAACTGATGATCTACCGACAAATGTGAACTGACGTTAAAAAATAAAACATTTGAAAACGGACCATTTTTCACCTTTCTGCAGCATGACGTAATGGGGGGTGTTATCTCTTTTGTCAAAAATCACCTGTTTTTGCTTGAATATTAAATGCCTCCAAACGGTATCTAATTCACTTCCGGGGCCCCTGGAAGCATGAAAATCACTTTAAACATGCTAATTTTAGCTCTAAAACTGATGATCTACCTACAAATGTGAACTGACGTTCAAAAATAAAACATTTGAAAACGTACCATTTTTCACCTTTCTGAAGCGTGACGTAATGGGGGGTGTTATCTCTTTTGTCAAAAATCACCTGTTTTTGCTTGAACATTAAATGCCTCCAAATGGTATTTAATTCACTACCCTGGGTGAAGAAACACTTTTTGAGACCTCAGAGTGAGTAAATTGGCCATTTTCATGCACTTTTAACCATTTCACAAATCTTGTGTTTTGGGCCCCTGGAAGCATGAAAATCACTTTAAACATGCTAATTTTAGCTCTAAAACTGATGATCTACCTACAAATGTGAACTGACGTTAAAAAATAAAACATTTGAAAACGGACAATTTTTCACCTTTCTGCAGCATGACGTAATGGGGGGGTGTTATCTCTTTTGTCAAAAATCACCTGTTTTTGCTTGAACATTAAATGCCTCCAAATGGTATTTAATTCACTTCCCGGGCCCCTGGAAGCATGAAAATCACTTTAAACATGCTAATTTTAGCTCTAAAACTGATGATCTACCTACAAATGTGAACTGACGTTCAAAAATAAAACATTCGAAAACGGACCATTTTTCACCTTTCTGAAGCGTGACGTAATGGGGGGGTGTTATCTCTTTTGTCAAAAATCACCTGTTTTTGCTTGAACATTAAATGCCTCCAAATGGTATTTAATTCACTTCCCGGGGTGAAGAAACACTTTTTGACACCTCAGAGTGAGTAAATTGGCCATTTTCATGCACTTTTAACCATTTCACAAATCTTGTGTTTTGGGCCCCTGGAAGCATGAAAATCACTTTAAACATGCTAATTTTAGCTCTAAAACTGATGATCTACCTACAAATGTGAACTGATGTTCAAAAATAAAACATTTGAAAACGGACCATTTTTCACCTTTCTGAAGCATGACGTAATGGGGGGGGGTGTTATCTCTTTTGTCAAAAATCACCTGTTTTTGCTTGAACATTAAATGCCTCCAAATGGTATTTAATTCACTTCCCGGGCCCCTGGAAGCATTAAAATCACTTTAAACATGCTAATTTTAGCTCTAAAACTGATGATCTACCTACAAATGTGAACTGACGTTCAAAAATAAAACATTTGAAAACGGACCATTTTTCACCTTTCTGAAGCATGACGTAATGGGGGGGGTGTTATCCCTTTTGTCAAAAATCACCTGTTTTTGCTTGAACATTAAATGCCTCCAAATGGTATTTAATTCACTTCCCGGGCCCCTGGAAGCATGAAAATAACTTTAAACATGCTTATTTTAGCTCTAAAACTGATGATCTACCTACAAATGTGAACTGACGTTCAAAAATAAAACATTTGAAAACTGACCATTTTTCACCTTTCTGAAGCATGACGTAATGGGGGGTGTTATCTCTTTTGTCAAAAATCACCTGTTTTTGCTTGAACATTAAATGCCTCCAAATGGTATTTAATTCACTTCCCGGGCCCCTGGAAGCATGAAAATCACTTTAAACATGCTAATTTTAGCTCTAAAACTGATGATCTACCTACAAATGTGAACTGACTATCAAAAATAAAACATTTGAAAACGGACAATTTTTCACCTTTCTGAAGCATGACGTAATGGGGGGGTGTTATCTCTTTTGTCAAAAATCACCTGTTTTTGCTTGAACATTAAATGCCTCCAAATGGTATCTAATTCACTTCCGGGGCCCCTGGAAGCATGAAAATCACTTTAAACATGCTAATTTTAGCTCTAAAACTGATGATCTACCTACAAATGTGAACTGACGTTCAAAAATAAAACATTTGAAAACGTACCATTTTTCACCTTTCTGAAGCATGACGTAATGGGGGGGTGTTGTCTCTTTTGTCAAAAATCACCTGTTTTTGCTTGAACATTAAATGCCTCCAAATGGTATTTAATTCACTTCCCGGGCCCCTGGAAGCATGAAAATCACTTTAAACATGCCAATTTTAGCTCTGAAACTGATGATCTACCTACAAATGTGAACTGACGTTCAAAAATAAAACATTTGAAAACGGACAATTTTTCACCTTTCTGAAGCGTGACGTAATGGGGGGGGGGTTATCTCTTTTGTCAAAAATCACCTGTTTTTGCTTAAACATTAAATGCCTCCAAATGGTATTTAATTCACTTCCCGGGTTGAAGAAACACTTTTTGAGACCTCAGAGTGAGTAAATTGGCCATTTTCATGCACTTTTAACCATTTCACAAATCTTGTGTTTTGGGCCCTTGGAAGCATGAAAATCACTTTAAACATGCTAATTTTAGCTCTAAAACTGATGATCTACCGACAAATGTGAACTGACGTTAAAAAATAAAACATTTGAAAACGGACCATTTTTCACCTTTCTGCAGCATGACGTAATGGGGGGGTGTTATCTCTTTTGTCAAAAATCACCTGTTTTTGCTTGAACATTAAATGCCTCCAAATGGTATTTAATTCACTTCCCGGGCCCCTGGAAGCATGAAAATCACTTTAAACATGCTAATTTTAGCTCTAAAACTGATGATCTACCTACAAATGTGAACTGACTATCAAAAATAAAACATTTGAAAACGGACAATTTTTCACCTTTCTGAAGCATGACGTAATGGGGGGGTGTTATCTCTTTTGTCAAAAATCACCTGTTTTTGCTTGAACATTAAATGCCTCCAAATGGTATCTAATTCACTTCCGGGGCCCCTGGAAGCATGAAAATCACTTTAAACATGCTAATTTTAGCTCTAAAACTGATGATCTACCTACAAATGTGAACTGACGTTTAAAAATAAAACATTTGAAAACTGACCATTTTTCACCTTTCTGAAGCATGACGTAATGGGGGGGTGTTATCTCTTTTGTCAAAAATCACCTGTTTTTGCTTGAATATTAAATGCCTCCAAACGGTATCTAATTCACTTCCGGGGCCCCTGGAAGCATGAAAATCACTTTAAACATGCTAATTTTAGCTCTAAAACTGATGATCTACCTACAAATGTGAACTGACGTTCAAAAATAAAACATTTGAAAACGTACCATTTTTCACCTTTCTGAAGCATGACGTAATGGGGGGTGTTATCTCTTTTGTCAAAAATCACCTGTTTTTGCTTGAACATTAAATGCCTCCAAATGGTATTTAATTCACTTCCCGGGGTGAAGAAACACTTTTTGAGACCTCAGAGTGAGTAAATTGGCCATTTTCATGCACTTTTAACCATTTCACAAATCTTGTGTTTTGGGCCCCTGGAAGCATGAAAATCACTTTAAACATGCTAATTTTAGCTCTAAAACTGATGATCTACCTACAAATGTGAACTGACGTTAAAAAATAAAACATTTGAAAACGGACAATTTTTCACCTTTCTGCAGCATGACGTAATGGGGGGGTGTTATCTCTTTTGTCAAAAATCACCTGTTTTTGCTTGAACATTAAATGCCTCCAAATGGTATTTAATTCACTTCCCGGGCCCCTGGAAGCATGAAAATCGCTTTAAACATGCTAATTTTAGCTCTAAAACTGATGATCTACCTACAAATGTGAGCTGACATTCAAAAATAAAACATTTAAAAACTGACAATTTTTCACCTTTCTGAAGCATGACGTAATGGGGGGGTGTTATCTCTTTTGTCAAAAATCACCTGTTTTTGCTTGAACATTAAATGCCTCCAAATGGTATTTAATTCACTTCCCGGGCCCCTGGAAGCATGAAAATCACTTTAAACATGCTAATTTTAGCTCTAAAACTGATGATCTACCTACAAATGTGAATTGACGTTCAAAAATAAAACATTTGAAAACGGACCATTTTTCACCTTTCTGAAGCGTGACGTAATGGGGGGGTGTTATCTCTTTTGTCAAAAATCACCTGTTTTTGCTTGAACATTAAATGCCTCCAAATGGTATTTAATTCACTTCCCGGGGTGAAGAAACACTTTTTGACACCTCAGAGTGAGTAAATTGGCCATTTTCATGCACTTTTAACCATTTCACAAATCTTGTGTTTTGGGCCCCTGGAAGCATGAAAATCACTTTAAACATGCTAATTTTAGCTCTAAAACTGATGATCTACCTACAAATGTGAACTGATGTTCAAAAATAAAACATTTGAAAACGGACCATTTTTCACCTTTCTGAAGCATGACGTAATGGGGGGGTGTTATCTCTTTTGTCAAAAATCACCTGTTTTTGCTTGAACATTAAATGCCTCCAAATGGTATTTAATTCACTTCCCGGGCCCCTGGAAGCATGAAAATCACTTTAAACATGCTAATTTTAGCTCTAAAACTGATGATCTACCTACAAATGTGAACTGACGTTCAAAAATAAAACATTTGAAAACTGACCATTTTTCACCTTTCTGAAGCATGACGTAATGGGGGGGGTGTTATCCCTTTTGTCAAAAATCACCTGTTTTTGCTTGAACATTAAATGCCTCCAAATGGTATTTAATTCACTTCCCGGGCCCCTGGAAGCATGAAAATAACTTTAAACATGCTTATTTTAGCTCTAAAACTGATGATCTACCTACAAATGTGAACTGACGTTCAAAAATAAAACATTTGAAAACTGACCATTTTTCACCTTTCTGAAGCATGACGTAATGGGGGGTGTTATCTCTTTTGTCAAAAATCACCTGTTTTTGCTTGAACATTAAATGCCTCCAAATGGTATTTAATTCACTTCCCGGGCCCCTGGAAGCATGAAAATCACTTTAAACATGCTAATTTTAGCTCTAAAACTGATGATCTACCTACAAATGTGAACTGACTATCAAAAATAAAACATTTGAAAACGGACAATTTTTCACCTTTCTGAAGCATGACGTAATGGGGGGGTGTTATCTCTTTTGTCAAAAATCACCTGTTTTTGCTTGAACATTAAATGCCTCCAAATGGTATCTAATTCACTTCCGGGGCCCCTGGAAGCATGAAAATCACTTTAAACATGCTAATTTTAGCTCTAAAACTGATGATCTAACTACAAATGTGAACTGACGTTTAAAAATAAAACATTTGAAAACTGACCATTTTTCACCTTTCTGAAGCATGACGTAATGGGGGGGTGTTATCTCTTTTGTCAAAAATCACCTGTTTTTGCTTGAACATTAAATGCCTCCAAACGGTATCTAATTCACTTCCGGGGCCCCTGGAAGCATGAAAATCACTTTAAACATGCTAATTTTAGCTCTAAAACTGATGATCTACCTACAAATGTGAACTGACGTTCAAAAATAAAACATTTGAAAACGTACCATTTTTCACCTTTCTGAAGCATGACGTAATGGGGGGTGTTATCTCTTTTGTCAAAAATCACCTGTTTTTGCTTGAACATTAAATGCCTCCAAATGGTATTTAATTCACTTCCCGGGGTGAAGAAACACTTTTTGAGACGTCAGAGTGAGTAAATTGGCCATTTTCATGCACTTTTAACCATTTCACAAATCTTGTGTTTTGGGCCCCTGGAAGCATGAAAATCACTTTAAACATGCTAATTTTAGCTCTAAAACTGATGATCTACCTACAAATGTGAACTGACGTTAAAAAATAAAACATTTGAAAACGGACAATTTTTCACCTTTCTGCAGCATGACGTAATGGGGGGGTGTTATCTCTTTTGTCAAAAATCACCTGTTTTTGCTTGAACATTAAATGCCTCCAAATGGTATTTAATTCACTTCCCGGGCCCCTGGAAGCATGAAAATCGCTTTAAACATGCTAATTTTAGCTCTAAAACTGATGATCTACCTACAAATGTGAACTGACGTTCAAAAATAAAACATTTGAAAACTGACCATTTTTCACCTTTCTGAAGCATGAGGTAATGGGGGGGTGTTATCTCTTTTGTCAAAAATCACCTGTTTTTGCTTGAACATTAAATGCCTCCAAATGGTATTTAATTCACTTCCCGGGCCCCTGGAAGCATGAAAATCACTTTAAACATGCTAATTTTAGCTCTAAAACTGATGATCTACCTACAAATGTGAACTGACTTTCAAAAATAAAACATTTGAAAACTGACAATTTTTCACCTTTCTGAAGCATGACGTAATGGGGGGGTGTTATCTCTTTTGTCAAAAATCACCTGTTTTTGCTTGAACATTAAATGCCTCCAAATGGTATTTAATTCACTTCCCGGGGTGAAGAAACACTTTTTGAGACCTCAGAGTGAGTAAATTGGCCATTTTCATGCACTTTTAACCATTAGACAAATCTTGTGTTTTGGGCCCCTGGAAGCATGAAAATCACTTTAAACATGCTAATTTTAGCTCTAAAACTGATGATCTACCTACAAATGTGAACTGATGTTCAAAAATAAAACATTTGGAAACTGACCATTTTTCACCTTTCTGCAGCATGACGTAATGGGGGGGTGTTATCTCTTTTGTCAAAAATCACCTGTTTTTGCTTGAACATTAAATGCCTCCAAATGGTATTTAATTCACTTCCCGGGCCCCTGGAAGCATGAAAATCGCTTTAAACATGCTAATTTTAGCTCTAAAACTGATGATCTACCTACAAATGTGAGCTGACATTCAAAAATAAAACATTTAAAAACTGACAATTTTTCACCTTTCTGAAGCATGACGTAATGGGGGGGTGTTATCTCTTTTGTCAAAAATCACCTGTTTTTGCTTGAACATTAAATGCCTCCAAATGGTATTTAATTCACTTCCCGGGCCCCTGGAAGCATGAAAATCACTTTAAACATGCTAA
Organism: Lissotriton helveticus; assembly: GCF_964261635.1. Classification (NCBI taxonomy): domain Eukaryota; kingdom Metazoa; phylum Chordata; class Amphibia; order Caudata; family Salamandridae; genus Lissotriton; species Lissotriton helveticus. The sequence goes on from NW_027611809.1 coordinate 158,949, forward strand.
TTTTAGCTCTAAAACTGATGATCTACCTACAAATGTGAATTGACGTTCAAAAATAAAACATTTGAAAACGGACCATTTTTCACCTTTCTGAAGCGTGACGTAATGGGGGGGTGTTATCTCTTTTGTCAAAAATCACCTGTTTTTGCTTGAACATTAAATGCCTCCAAATGGTATTTAATTCACTTCCCGGGGTGAAGAAACACTTTTTGACACCTCAGAGTGAGTAAATTGGCCATTTTCATGCACTTTTAACCATTTCACAAATCTTGTGTTTTGGGCCCCTGGAAGCATGAAAATCACTTTAAACATGCTAATTTTAGCTCTAAAACTGATGATCTACCTACAAATGTGAACTGATGTTCAAAAATAAAACATTTGAAAACGGACCATTTTTCACCTTTCTGAAGCATGACGTAATGGGGGGGTGTTATCTCTTTTGTCAAAAATCACCTGTTTTTGCTTGAACATTAAATGCCTCCAAATGGTATTTAATTCACTTCCCGGGCCCCTGGAAGCATGAAAATCACTTTAAACATGCTAATTTTAGCTCTAAAACTGATGATCTACCTACAAATGTGAACTGACGTTCAAAAATAAAACATTTGAAAACTGACCATTTTTCACCTTTCTGAAGCATGACGTAATGGGGGGGGTGTTATCCCTTTTGTCAAAAATCACCTGTTTTTGCTTGAACATTAAATGCCTCCAAATGGTATTTAATTCACTTCCCGGGCCCCTGGAAGCATGAAAATAACTTTAAACATGCTTATTTTAGCTCTAAAACTGATGATCTACCTACAAATGTGAACTGACGTTCAAAAATAAAACATTTGAAAACTGACCATTTTTCACCTTTCTGAAGCATGACGTAATGGGGGGTGTTATCTCTTTTGTCAAAAATCACCTGTTTTTGCTTGAACATTAAATGCCTCCAAATGGTATTTAATTCACTTCCCGGGCCCCTGGAAGCATGAAAATCACTTTAAACATGCTAATTTTACCTCTAAAACTGATGATCTACCTACAAATGTGAACTGACTATCAAAAATAAAACATTTGAAAACGGACAATTTTTCACCTTTCTGAAGCATGACGTAATGGGGGGGTGTTATCTCTTTTGTCAAAAATCACCTGTTTTTGCTTGAACATTAAATGCCTCCAAATGGTATCTAATTCACTTCCGGGGCCCCTGGAAGCATGAAAATCACTTTAAACATGCTAATTTTAGCTCTAAAACTGATGATCTAACTACAAATGTGAACTGACGTTTAAAAATAAAACATTTGAAAACTGACCATTTTTCACCTTTCTGAAGCATGACGTAATGGGGGGGTGTTATCTCTTTTGTCAAAAATCACCTGTTTTTGCTTGAACATTAAATGCCTCCAAACGGTATCTAATTCACTTCCGGGGTCCCTGGAAGCATAAAAATCACTTTAAACATGCTAATTTTAGCTCTAAAACTGATGATCTACCTACAAATGTGAACTGACGTTCAAAAATAAAACATTTGAAAACGTACCATTTTTCACCTTTCTGAAGCATGACGTAATGGGGGGTGTTATCTCTTTTGTCAAAAATCACCTGTTTTTGCTTGAACATTAAATGCCTCCAAATGGTATTTAATTCACTTCCCGGGGTGAAGAAACACTTTTTGAGACGTCAGAGTGAGTAAATTGGCCATTTTCATGCACTTTTAACCATTTCACAAATCTTGTGTTTTGGGCCCCTGGAAGCATGAAAATCACTTTAAACATGCTAATTTTAGCTCTAAAACTGATGATCTACCTACAAATGTGAACTGACGTTAAAAAATAAAACATTTGAAAACGGACAATTTTTCACCTTTCTGCAGCATGACGTAATGGGGGGGTGTTATCTCTTTTGTCAAAAATCACCTGTTTTTGCTTGAACATTAAATGCCTCCAAATGGTATTTAATTCACTTCCCGGGCCCCTGGAAGCATGAAAATCGCTTTAAACATGCTAATTTTAGCTCTAAAACTGATGATCTACCTACAAATGTGAACTGACGTTCAAAAATAAAACATTTGAAAACTGACCATTTTTCACCTTTCTGAAGCATGAGGTAATGGGGGGGTGTTATCTCTTTTGTCAAAAATCACCTGTTTTTGCTTGAACATTAAATGCCTCCAAATGGTATTTAATTCACTTCCCGGGCCCCTGGAAGCATGAAAATCACTTTAAACATGCTAATTTTAGCTCTAAAACTGATGATCTACCTACAAATGTGAACTGACTTTCAAAAATAAAACATTTGAAAACTGACAATTTTTCACCTTTCTGAAGCATGACGTAATGGGGGGGTGTTATCTCTTTTGTCAAAAATCACCTGTTTTTGCTTGAACATTAAATGCCTCCAAATGGTATTTAATTCACTTCCCGGGGTGAAGAAACACTTTTTGAGACCTCAGAGTGAGTAAATTGGCCATTTTCATGCACTTTTAACCATTAGACAAATCTTGTGTTTTGGGCCCCTGGAAGCATGAAAATCACTTTAAACATGCTAATTTTAGCTCTAAAACTGATGATCTACCTACAAATGTGAACTGATGTTCAAAAATAAAACATTTGGAAACTGACCATTTTTTCACCTTTCTGAAGCATGACGTAATGGGGGGGTGTTATCTCTTTTGTCAAAAATCACCTGTTTTTGCTTGAACATTAAATGCCTCCAAATGGTATTTAATTCACTTCCCGGGCCCCTGGAAGCATGAAAATCACTTTAAACATGCTAATTTTAGCTCTAAAACTGATGATCTACCTACAAATGTGAACTGATGTTCAAAAATAAAACATTTGAAAACGGACCATTTTTCACCTTTCTGAAGCGTGACGTAATGGGGGGCTGTTATCTCTTTTGTCAAAAATCACCTGTTTTTGCTTGAACATTAAATGCCTCCAAATGGTATTTAATTCACTTCCCGGGGTGAAGAAACACTTTTTGAGACCTCAGAGTGAGTAAATTGGCCATTTTCATGCACTTTTAACCATTTCACAAATCTTGTGTTTTGGGCCCCTGGAAGCATGAAAATCACTTTAAACATGCAAATTTTAGCTCTAAAACTGATGATCTACCTACAAATGTGAACTGATGTTCAAAAATAAAACATTTGAAAACGGACCATTTTTCACCTTTCTGAAGCATGACGTAATGGGGGGGTGTTATCTCTTTTGTCAAAAATCACCTGTTTTTGCTTGAACATTAAATGCCTCCAAATGGTATTTAATTCACTTCCCGGGCCCCTGGAAGCATGAAAATAACTTTAAACATGCTTATTTTAGCTCTAAAACTGATGATCTACCTACAAATGTGAACTGACGTTCAAAAATAAAACATTTGAAAACTGACCATTTTTCACCTTTCTGAAGCATGACGTAATGGGGGGTGTTATCTCTTTTGTCAAAAATCACCTGTTTTTGCTTGAACATTAAATGCCTCCAAATGGTATTTAATTCACTTCCCGGGCCCCTGGAAGCATGAAAATCACTTTAAACATGCTAATTTTAGCTCTAAAACTGATGATCTACCTACAAATGTGAACTGACTTTCAAAAATAAAACATTTGAAAACGGACAATTTTTCACCTTTCTGAAGCATGACGTAATGGGGGGGTGTTATCTCTTTTGTCAAAAATCACCTGTTTTTGCTTGAACATTAAATGCCTCCAAATGGTATTTAATTCACTTCCCGGGCCCCTGGAAGCATGAAAATCACTTTAAACATGCTAATTTTAGCTCTAAAACTGATGATCTACCTACAAATGTGAACTGACGTTCAAAAATAAAACATTTGAAAATGGACCATTTTTCACCTTTCTGAAGCGTGACGTAATGGGGGGTGTTATCTCTTTTGTCAAAAATCACCTGTTTTTGCTTGAACATTAAATGCCTCCAAATGGTATTTAATTCACTTCCCGGGCCCCTGGAAGCATGAAAATCACTTTAAACATGCTAATTTTAGCTCTAAAACTGATGATCTACCTACAAATGTGAACTGACGTTCAAAAATAAAACATTTGAAAACGGACCATTTTTCACCTTTCTGAAGCGTGACGTAATGGGGGGGTGTTATCTCTTTTGTCAAAAATCACCTGTTTTTGCTTGAACATTAAATGCCTCCAAATGGTATTTAATTCACTTCCCGGGGTGAAGAAACACTTTTTGAGACCTCAGAGTGAGTAAATTGGCCATTTTCATGCACTTTTAACCATTTCACAAATCTTGTGTTTTGGGCCCCTGGAAGCATGAAAATCACTTTAAACATGCTAATTTTAGCTCTAAAACTGATGATCTACCTACAAATGTGAACTGACTTTCAAAAATAAAACATTTGAAAACGGACAATTTTTCACCTTTCTGAAGCATGACGTAATGGGGGGGTGTTATCTCTTTTGTCAAAAATCACCTGTTTTTGCTTGAACATTAAATGCCTCCAAATGGTATTTAATTCACTTCCCGGGCCCCTGGAAGCATGAAAATCACTTTAAACATGCTAATTTTAGCTCTAAAACTGATGATCTACCTACAAATGTGAACTGACGTTCAAAAATAAAACATTTGAAAACGTACCATTTTTCACCTTTCTGAAGCATGACGTAATGGGGGGGTGTTATCTCTTTTGTCAAAAATCACCTGTTTTTGCTTGAACATTAAATGCCTCCAAATGGTATTTAATTCACTTCCCGGGGTGAAGTAACACTTTTTGAGACCTCAGAGTGAGTAAATTGGCCATTTTCATGCACTTTTAACCATTCCACAAATCTTGTATTTTGGGCCCCTGGAAGCATGAAAATCACTTTAAACATGCTAATTTTAGCTCTAAAACTGATGATCTACCTACAAATGTGAACTGACGTTAAAAATAAAACATTTGAAAACGGACCATTTTTCACCTTTCTGAAGCATGACGTAATGGGGGGGTGTTATCTCTTTTGTCAAAAATCACCTGTTTTTGCTTGAACATTAAATGCCTCCAAATGGTATTTAAATCACTTCCCGGGCCCCTGGAAGCATGAAAATCACTTTAAACATGCTAATTTTAGCTCTAAAACTGATGATCTACCTACAAATGTGAACTGACGTTCAAAAATAAAACATTTGAAAACGTACCATTTTTCACCTTTCTGAAGCATGACGTAATGGGGGGGTGTTGTCTCTTTTGTCAAAAATCACCTGTTTTTGCTTGAACATTAAATGCCTCCAAATGGTATTTAATTCACTTCCCGGGCCCCTGGAAGCATGAAAATCACTTTAAACATGCTAATTTTAGCTCTGAAACTGATGATCTACCTACAAATTTGAACTGACGTTCAAAAATAAAACATTTGAAAACGGACAATTTTTCACCTTTCTGAAGCGTGACGTAATGGGGGGGGGGGGGTTATCTCTTTTGTCAAAAATCACCTGTTTTTGCTTGAACATTAAATGCCTCCAAATGGTATTTAATTCACTTCCCGGGGTGAAGAAACACTTTTTGAGACCTCAGAGTGAGTAAATTGGCCATTTTCATGCACTTTTAACCATTTCACAAATCTTGTGTTTTGGGCCCTTGGAAGCATGAAAATCACTTTAAACATGCTAATTTTAGCTCTAAAACTGATGATCTACCGACAAATGTGAACTGACGTTAAAAAATAAAACATTTGAAAACGGACCATTTTTCACCTTTCTGCAGCATGACGTAATGGGGGGGTGTTATCTCTTTTGTCAAAAATCACCTGTTTTTGCTTGAACATTAAATGCCTCCAAATGGTATTTAATTCACTTCCCGGGCCCCTGGAAGCATGAAAATCACTTTAAACATGCTAATTTTAGCTCTAAAACTGATGATCTACCTACAAATGTGAACTGACGCTCAAAAATAAAACATTTGAAAACTGACCATTTTTCACCTTTCTGAAGCATGACGTAATGGGGGGGGTGTTATCTCTTTTGTCAAAAATCACCTGTTTTTGCTTGAACATTAAATGCCTCCAAATGGTATTTAATTCACTTCCCGGGCCCCTGGAAGCATGAAAAGCACTTTAAACATGCTAATTTTAGCTCTAAAACTGATGATCTACCTACAAATGTGAACTGACTATCAAAAATAAAACATTTGAAAACGGACAATTTTTCACCTTTCTGAAGCATGACGTAATGGGGGGGTGTTATCTCTTTTGTCAAAAATCACCTGTTTTTGCTTGAACATTAAATGCCTCCAAATGGTATCTAATTCACTTCCGGGGCCCCTGGAAGCATGAAAATCACTTTAAACATGCTAATTTTAGCTCTAAAACTGATGATCTACCTACAAATGTGAACTGACGTTTAAAAATAAAACATTTGAAAACTGACCATTTTTCACCTTTCTGAAGCATGACGTAATGGGGGGGTGTTATCTCTTTTGTCAAAAATCACCTGTTTTTGCTTGAACATTAAATGCCTCCAAATGGTATCTAATTCACTTCCGGGGCCCCTGGAAGCATGAAAATCACTTTAAACATGCTAATTTTAGCTCTAAAACTGATGATCTACCTACAAATGTGAACTGACGTTCAAAAATAAAACATTTGAAAACTGACCATTTTTCACCTTTCTGAAGCATGACGTAATGGGGGGGGGTGTTATCTCTTTTGTCAAAAATCACCTGTTTTTGCTTGAACATTAAATGCCTCCAAATGGTATTTAATTCACTTCCCGGGCCCCTGGAAGCATGAAAATCACTTTAAACATGCTAATTTTAGCTCTAAAACTGATGATCTACCTACAAATGTGAACTGACTATCAAAAATAAAACATTTGAAAACGGACAATTTTTCACCTTTCTGAAGCATGACGTAATGGGGGGGTGTTATCTCTTTTGTCAAAAATCACCTGTTTTTGCTTGAACATTAAATGCCTCCAAATGGTATCTAATTCACTTCCGGGGCCCCTGGAAGCATGAAAATCACTTTAAACATGCTAATTTTAGCTCTAAAACTGATGATCTACCTACAAATGTGAACTGACGTTTAAAAATAAAACATTTGAAAACTGACCATTTTTCACCTTTCTGAAGCATGACGTAATGGGGGGGTGTTATCTCTTTTGTCAAAAATCACCTGTTTTTGCTTGAACATTAAATGCCTCCAAATGGTATCTAATTCACTTCCGGGGCCCCTGGAAGCATGAAAATCACTTTAAACATGCTAATTTTAGCTCTAAAACTGATGATCTACCTACAAATGTGAACTGACGTTCAAAAATAAAACATTTGAAAACGTACCATTTTTCACCTTTCTGAAGCATGACGTAATGGGGGGTGTTATCTCTTTTGTCAAAAATCACCTGTTTTTGCTTGAACATTAAATGCCTCCAAATGGTATTTAATTCACTTCCCGGGGTGAAGAAACACTTTTTGAGACCTCAGAGTGAGTAAATTGGCCATTTTCATGCACTTTTAACCATTTCACAAATCTTGTGTTTTGGGCCCCTGGAAGCATGAAAATCACTTTAAACATGCTAATTTTAGCTCTAAAACTGATGATCTACCTACAAATGTGAACTGACGTTAAAAAATAAAACATTTGAAAACGGACAATTTTTCACCTTTCTGCAGCATGACGTAATGGGGGGGTGTTATCTCTTTTGTCAAAAATCACCTGTTTTTGCTTGAACATTAACTGCCTCCAAATGGTATTTAATTCACTTCCCGGGCCCCTGGAAGCATGAAAATCGCTTTAAACATGCTAATTTTAGCTCTAAAACTGATGATCTACCTACAAATGTGAACTGACGTTCAAAAATAAAACATTTGAAAACTGACCATTTTTCACCTTTCTGAAGCATGACGTAATGGGGGGGTGTTATCTCTTTTGTCAAAAATCACCTGTTTTTGCTTGAACATTAAATGCCTCCAAATGGTATTTAATTCACTTCCCGGGCCCCTGGAAGCATGAAAATCACTTTAAACATGCTAATTTTAGCTCTAAAACTGATGATCTACCTACAAATGTGAACTGACGTTCAAAAATAAAACATTTGAAAACGGACCATTTTTCACCTTTCTGAAGCGTGACGTAATGGGGGGGTGTTATCTCTTTTGTCAAAAATCACCTGTTTTTGCTTGAACATTAAATGCCTCCAAATGGTATTTAATTCACTTCCCGGGGTGAAGAAACACTTTTTGAGACCTCAGAGTGAGTAAATTGGCCATTTTCATGCACTTTTAACCATTTCACAAATCTTGTGTTTTGGGCCCCTGGAAGCATGAAAATCACTTTAAACATGCTAATTTTAGCTCTAAAACTGATGATCTACCTACAAATGTGTACTGATGTTCAAAAATAAAACATTTGAAAACGGACCATTTTTCACCTTTCTGAAGCATGACGTAATGGGGGGGTGTTATCTCTTTTGTCAAAAATCACCTGTTTTTGCTTGAACATTAAATGCCTCCAAATGGTATTTAATTCACTTCCCGGGCCCCTGGAAGCATGAAAATCACTTTAAACATGCTAATTTTAGCTCTAAAACTGATGATCTACCTACAAATGTGAACTGACATTCAAAAATAAAACATTTGAAAACTGACCATTTTTCACCTTTCTGAAGCATGACGTAATGGGGGGGTGTTATCTCTTTTGTCAAAAATCACCTGTTTTTGCTTGAACATTAAATGCCTCCAAATGGTATTTAATTCACTTCCCGGGCCCCTGGAAGCATGAAAATCACTTTAAACATGCTTATTTTACTCTAAAACTGATGATCTACCTACAAATGTGAACTGACGTTCAAAAATAAAACATTTGAAAACGGACCATTTTTCACCTTTCTGAAGCATGACGTAATGGGGGGGTGTTATCTCTTTTGTCAAAAATCACCTGTTTTTGCTTGAACATTAAATGCCTCCAAATGGTATTTAATTCACTTCCCGGGTCCCTGGAAGCATGAAAATCACTTTAAACATGCTAATTTTAGCTCTAAAACTGATGATCTACCTACAAATGTGAACTGACGTTCAAAAATAAAACATTTGAAAACTGACAATTTTTCACCTTTCTGAAGCATGACGTAATGGGGGGTGTTATCCCTTTTGTCAAAAATCACCTGTTTTTGCTTGAACATTAAATGCCTCCAAATGGTATTTAATTCACTTCCCGGGCCCCTGGAAGCATGAAAATCACTTTAAACATGCTTATTTTAGCTCTAAAACTGATGATCTACCTACAAATGTGAACTGACGTTCAAAAATAAAACATTTGAAAACGGACCATTTTTCACCTTTCTGAAGCATGACGTAATGGGGGGGGTGTTATCTCTTTTGTCAAAAATCACCTGTTTTTGCTTGAACATTAAATGCCTCCAAATGGTATTTAATTCACTTCCCGGGGTGAAGAAACACTTTTTGAGACCTCAGAGTGAGTAAATTGGCCATTTTCATGCACTTTTAACCATTCCACAAATCTTGTGTTTTGGGCCCCTGGAAGCATGAAAATCACTTTAAACATGCTAATTTTAGCTCTAAAACTGATGATCTACCTACAAATGTGAACTGACTTTCAAAAATAAAACATTTGAAAACGGACAATTTTTCACCTTTCTGAAGCATGACGTAATGGGGGGTGTTATCTCTTTTGTCAAAAATCACCTGTTTTTGCTTGAACATTAAATGCCTCCAAATGGTATTTAATTCACTTCCCGGGCCCCTGGAAGCATGAAAATCACTTTAAACATGCTAATTTTAGCTCTAAAACTGATGATCCACCTACAAATGTGAACTGACGTTAAAAAATAAAACATTTGAAAACGGACCATTTTTCACCTTTCTGAAGCATGACGTAATGGGGGGTTTTATCTCTTTTGTCAAAAATCACCTGTTTTTGCTTGAACATTAAATGCCTCCAAATGGTATCTAATTCACTTCCCGGGCCCCTGGAAGCATGAAAATCACTTTAAACATGCTAATTTTAGCTCTAAAACTGATGATCTACCTACAAATGTGAACTGACGTTCAAAAATAAAACATTTGAAAACTGACCATTTTTCACCTTTCTGAAGAATGACGTAATGGGGGGCTGTTATCTCTTTTGTCAAAAATCACCTGTTTTTGCTTGAACATTAAATGCCTCCAAATGGTATTTAATTCACTTCCCGGGCCCCTGGAAGCATGAAAATCACTTTAAACATGCTAATTTTAGCTCTAAAACTGATGATCTACCTACAAATGTGAACTGACGTTCTAAAATAAAACATTTGAAAACTGACAATTTTTCACCTTTCTGAAGCATGACGTAATGGGGGGTGTTATCCCTTTTGTCAAAAATCACTTGTTTTTGCTTGAACATTAAATGCCTCCAAATGGTATTTAATTTACTTCCCGGGCCCCTGGAAGCATGAAAATCACTTTAAACATGCTTATTTTAGCTCTAAAACTGATGATCTACCTACAAATGTGAACTGACGTTCAAAAATAAAACATTTGAAAACGGACCATTTTTCACCTTTCTGAAGCATGACGTAATGGGGGGGGTGTTATCTCTTTTGTCAAAAATCACCTGTTTTTGCTTGAACATTAAATGCCTCCAAATGGTATTTAATTCACTTCCCGGGGTGAAGAAACACTTTTTGAGACCTCAGAGTGAGTAAATTGGCCATTTTCATGCACTTTTAACCATTCCACAAATCTTGTGTTTTGGGCCCCTGGAAGCATGAAAATCACTTTAAACATGCTAATTTTAGCTCTAAAACTGATGATCTACCTACAAATGTGAACTGACTTTCAAAAATAAAACATTTGAAAACGGACAATTTTTCACCTTTCTGAAGCATGACGTAATGGGGGGGTGTTATCTCTTTTGTCAAAAATCACCTGTTTTTGCTTGAACATTAAATGCCTCCAAATGGTATTTAATTCACTTCCCGGGCCCCTGGAAGCATGAAAATCACTTTAAACATGCTAATTTTAGCTCTAAAACTGATGATCTACCTACAAATGTGAACTGACGTTAAAAAATAAAACATTTGAAAACGGACCATTTTTCACCTTTCTGAAGCATGACGTAATGGGGGGTTTTATCTCTTTTGTCAAAAATCACCTGTTTTTGCTTGAACATTAAATGCCTCCAAATGGTATCTAATTCACTTCCCGGGCCCCTGGAAGCATGAAAATCACTTTAAACATGCTAATTTTAGCTCTAAAACTGATGATCTACCTACAAATGTGAACTGACGTTCAAAAATAAAACATTTGAAAACTGACCATTTTTCACCTTTCTGAAGAATGACGTAATGGGGGGCTGTTATCTCTTTTGTCAAAAATCACCTGTTTTTGCTTGAACATTAAATGCCTCCAAATGGTATCTAATTCACTTCCGGGGCCCCTGGAAGCATGAAAATCACTTTAAACATGCTAATTTTAGCTCTAAAACTGATGATCTACCTACAAATGTGAACTGACGTTTAAAAATAAAACATTTGAAAACTGACCATTTTTCACCTTTCTGAAGCATGACGTAATGGGGGGGTGTTATCTCTTTTGTCAAAAATCACCTGTTTTTGCTTGAACATTAAATGCCTCCAAATGGTATCTAATTCACTTCCGGGGCCCCTGGAAGCATGAAAATCACTTTAAACATGCTAATTTTAGCTCTAAAACTGATGATCTACCTACAAATGTGAACTGACGTTCAAAAATAAAACATTTGAAAACGTACCATTTTTCACCTTTCTGAAGCATGACGTAATGGGGGGTGTTATCTCTTTTGTCAAAAATCACCTGTTTTTGCTTGAACATTAAATGCCTCCAAATGGTATTTAATTCACTTCCCGGGGTGAAGAAACACTTTTTGAGACCTCAGAGTGAGTAAATTGGCCATTTTCATGCACTTTTAACCATTTCACAAATCTTGTGTTTTGGGCCCCTGGAAGCATGAAAATCACTTTAAACATGCTAATTTTAGCTCTAAAACTGATGATCTACCTACAAATGTGAACTGACGTTAAAAAATAAAACATTTGAAAACGGACAATTTTTCACCTTTCTGCAGCATGACGTAATGGGGGGGTGTTATCTCTTTTGTCAAAAATCACCTGTTTTTGCTTGAACATTAAATGCCTCCAAATGGTATTTAATTCACTTCCCGGGCCCCTGGAAGCATGAAAATCGCTTTAAACATGCTAATTTTAGCTCTAAAACTGATGATCTACCTACAAATGTGAACTGACGTTCAAAAATAAAACATTTGAAAACTGACCATTTTTCACCTTTCTGAAGCATGACGTAAGGGGGGGGTGTTATCTCTTTTGTCAAAAATCACCTGTTTTTGCTTGAACATTAAATGCCTCCAAATGGTATTTAATTCACTTCCCGGGCCCCTGGAAGCATGAAAATCACTTTAAACATGCTAATTTTAGCTCTAAAACTGATGATCTACCTACAAATGTGAACTGACGTTCAAAAATAAAACATTTGAAAACTGACCATTTTTCACCTTTCTGAAGCATGACGTAATGGGGGGGTGTTATCTCTTTTGTCAAAAATCACCTGTTTTTGCTTGAACATTAAATGCCTCCAAATGGTATTTAATTCACTTCCCGGGCCCCTGGAAGCATGAAAATCACTTTAAACATGCTAATTTTAGCTCTAAAACTGATGATCTACCTACAAATGTGAACTGACGTTCAAAAATAAAACATTTGAAAACTGACAATTTTTCACCTTTCTGAAGCATGACGTAATGGGGGGTGTTATCCCTTTTGTCAAAAATCACCTGTTTTTGCTTGAACATTAAATGCCTCCAAATGGTATTTAATTCACTTCCCGGGCCCCTGGAAGCATGAAAATCACTTTAAACATGCTTATTTTAGCTCTAAAACTGATGATCTACCTACAAATGTGAACTGACGTTCAAAAATAAAACATTTGAAAACGGACCATTTTTCACCTTTCTGAAGCATGACGTAATGGGGGGGTGTTATCTCTTTTGTCAAAAATCACCTGTTTTTGCTTGAACATTAAATGCCTCCAAATGGTATTTAATTCACTTCCCGGGGTGAAGAAACACTTTTTGAGACCTCAGAGTGAGTAAATTGGCCATTTTCATGCACTTTTAACCATTCCACAAATCTTGTGTTTTGGGCCCCTGGAAGCATGAAAATCACTTTAAACATGCTAATTTTAGCTCTAAAACTGATGATCTACCTACAAATGTGAACTGACTTTCAAAAATAAAACATTTGAAAACGGACAATTTTTCACCTTTCTGAAGCATGACGTAATGGGGGGGTGTTATCTCTTTTGTCAAAAATCACCTGTTTTTGCTTGAACATTAAATGCCTCCAAATGGTATTTAATTCACTTCCCGGGCCCCTGGAAGCATGAAAATCACTTTAAACATGCTTATTTTAGCTCTAAAACTGATGATCTACCTACAAATGTGAACTGACGTTCAAAAATAAAACATTTGAAAACGGACCATTTTTCACCTTTCTGAAGCATGACGTAATGGGGGGGGTGTTATCTCTTTTGTCAAAAATCACCTGTTTTTGCTTGAACATTAAATGCCTCCAAATGGTATTTAATTCACTTCCCGGGGTGAAGAAACACTTTTTGAGACCTCAGAGTGAGTAAATTGGCCATTTTCATGCACTTTTAACCATTCCACAAATCTTGTGTTTTGGGCCCCTGGAAGCATGAAAATCACTTTAAACATGCTAATTTTAGCTCTAAAACTGATGATCTACCTACAAATGTGAACTGACTTTCAAAAATAAAACATTTGAAAACGGACAATTTTTCACCTTTCTGAAGCATGACGTAATGGGGGGGTGTTATCTCTTTTGTCAAAAATCACCTGTTTTTGCTTGAACATTAAATGCCTCCAAATGGTATTTAATTCACTTCCCGGGCCCCTGGAAGCATGAAAATCACTTTAAACATGCTAATTTTAGCTCTAAAACTGATGATCTACCTACAAATGTGAACTGACGTTAAAAAATAAAACATTTGAAAACGGACCATTTTTCACCTTTCTGAAGCATGACGTAATGGGGGGTTTTATCTCTTTTGTCAAAAATCACCTGTTTTTGCTTGAACATTAAATGCCTCCAAATGGTATCTAATTCACTTCCCGGGCCCCTGGAAGCATGAAAATCACTTTAAACATGCTAATTTTAGCTCTAAAACTGATGATCTACCTACAAATGTGAACTGACGTTCAAAAATAAAACATTTGAAAACTGACCATTTTTCACCTTTCTGAAGAATGACGTAATGGGGGGCTGTTATCTCTTTTGTCAAAAATCACCTGTTTTTGCTTGAACATTAAATGCCTCCAAATGGTATTTAATTCACTTCCCGGGCCACTGGAAGCATGAAAATCACTTTAAACATGCTAATTTTAGCTCTAAAACTGATGATCTACCTACAAATGTGAACTGACGTTCAAAAATAAAACATTTGAAAACTGACAATTTTTCACCTTTCTGAAGCATGACGTAATGGGGGGTGTTATCCCTTTTGTCAAAAATCACCTGTTTTTGCTTGAACATTAAATGCCTCCAAATGGTATTTAATTCACTTCCCGGGCCCCTGGAAGCATGAAAATCACTTTAAACATGCTTATTTTAGCTCTAAAACTGATGATCTACCTACAAATGTGAACTGACGTTCAAAAATAAAACATTTGAAAACGGACCATTTTTCACCTTTCTGAAGCATGACGTAATGGGGGGGGTGTTATCTCTTTTGTCAAAAATCACCTGTTTTTGCTTGAACATTAAATGCCTCCAAATGGTATTTAATTCACTTCCCGGGGTGAAGAAACACTTTTTGAGACCTCAGAGTGAGTAAATTGGCCATTTTCATGCACTTTTAACCATTCCACAAATCTTGTGTTTTGGGCCCCTGGAAGCATGAAAATCACTTTAAACATGCTAATTTTAGCTCTAAAACTGATGATCTACCTACAAATGTGAACTGACTTTCAAAAATAAAACATTTGAAAACGGACAATTTTTCACCTTTCTGAAGCATGACGTAATGGGGGGGTGTTATCTCTTTTGTCAAAAATCACCTGTTTTTGCTTGAACATTAAATGCCTCCAAATGGTATTTAATTCACTTCCCGGGCCCCTGGAAGCATGAAAATCACTTTAAACATGCTAATTTTAGCTCTAAAACTGATGATCTACCTACAAATGTGAACTGACGTTAAAAAATAAAACATTTGAAAACGGACCATTTTTCACCTTTCTGAAGCATGACGTAATGGGGGGTTTTATCTCTTTTGTCAAAAATCACCTGTTTTTGCTTGAACATTAAATGCCTCCAAATGGTATCTAATTCACTTCCCGGGCCCCTGGAAGCATGAAAATCACTTTAAACATGCTAATTTTAGCTCTAAAACTGATGATCTACCTACAAATGTGAACTGACGTTCAAAAATAAAACATTTGAAAACTGACCATTTTTCACCTTTCTGAAGAATGACGTAATGGGGGGCTGTTATCTCTTTTGTCAAAAATCACCTGTTTTTGCTTGAACATTAAATGCCCTCCAAATGGTATTTAATTCACTTCCCGGGGTGAAGAAACACTTTTTGAGACCTCAGAGTGAGTAAATTGGCCATTTTCATGCACTTTTAACCATTTCACAAATCTTGTGTTTTGGGCCCCTGGAAGCATGAAAATCACTTTAAACATGCTAATTTTAGCTCTAAAACTGATGATCTACCTACAAATGTGAACTGATGTTCAAAAATAAAACATTTGAAAACGGACCATTTTTCACCTTTCTAAAGCATGACGTAATGGGAGGGTGTTATCTCTTTTGTCAAAAATCACCTGTTTTTGCTTGAACATTAAATGCCTCCAAATGGTATTTAATTCACTTCCCGGGCCCCTGGAAGCATGAAAATCACTTTAAACATGCTAATTTTAGCTCTAAAACTGATGATCTACCTACAAATGTGAACTGACATTCAAAAATAAAACATTTGAAAACTGACCATTTTTCACCTTTCTGAAGCATGACGTAATGGGGGGGTGTTATCTCTTTTGTCAAAAATCACCTGTTTTTGCTTGAACATTAAATGCCTCCAAATGGTATTTAATTCACTTCCCGGGCCCCTGGAAGCATGAAAATCACTTTAAACATGCTTATTTTAGCTCTAAAACTGATGATCTACCTACAAATGTGAACTGACGTTAAAAAATAAAACATTTGAAAACGGACCATTTTTCACCTTTCTAAAGCATGACGTAATGGGAGGGTGTTATCTCTTTTGTCAAAAATCACCTGTTTTTGCTTGAACATTAAATGCCTCCAAATGGTATTTAATTCACTTCCCGGGCCCCTGGAAGCATGAAAATCACTTTAAACATGCTAATTTTAGCTCTAAAACTGATGATCTACCTACAAATGTGAACTGACGTTAAAAAATAAAACATTTGAAAACGGACCATTTTTCACCTTTCTGAAGCATGACGTAATGGGGGGTTTTATCTCTTTTGTCAAAAATCACCTGTTTTTGCTTGAACATTAAATGCCTCCAAATGGTATCTAATTCACTTCCCGGGCCCCTGGAAGCATGAAAATCACTTTAAACATGCTAATTTTAGCTCTAAAACTGATGATCTACCTACAAATGTGAACTGACGTTCAAAAATAAAACATTTGAAAACTGACCATTTTTCACCTTTCTGAAGAATGACGTAATGGGGGGCTGTTATCTCTTTTGTCAAAAATCACCTGTTTTTGCTTGAACATTAAATGCCTCCAAATGGTATTTAATTCACTTCCCGGGGTGAAGAAACACTTTTTGAGACCTCAGAGTGAGTAAATTGGCCATTTTCATGCACTTTTAACCATTTCACAAATCTTGTGTTTTGGGCCCCTGGAAGCATGAAAATCACTTTAAACATGCTAATTTTAGCTCTAAAACTGATGATCTACCTACAAATGTGAACTGATGTTCAAAAATAAAACATTTGAAAACGGACCATTTTTCACCTTTCTAAAGCATGACGTAATGGGAGGGTGTTATCTCTTTTGTCAAAAATCACCTGTTTTTGCTTGAACATTAAATGCCTCCAAATGGTATTTAATTCACTTCCCGGGCCCCTGGAAGCATGAAAATCACTTTAAACATGCTAATTTTAGCTCTAAAACTGATGATCTACCTACAAATGTGAACTGACATTCAAAAATAAAACATTTGAAAACTGACCATTTTTCACCTTTCTGAAGCATGACGTAATGGGGGGGTGTTATCTCTTTTGTCAAAAATCACCTGTTTTTGCTTGAACATTAAATGCCTCCAAATGGTATTTAATTCACTTCCCGGGCCCCTGGAAGCATGAAAATCACTTTAAACATGCTTATTTTACTCTAAAACTGATGATCTACCTACAAATGTGAACTGACGTTCAAAAATAAAACATTTGAAAACGGACCATTTTTCACCTTTCTGAAGCATGACGTAATGGGGGGGTGCTATCTCTTTTGTCAAAAATCACCTGTTTTTGCTTGAACATTAAATGCCTCCAAATGGTATTTAATTCACTTCCCGGGCCCCTGGAAGCATGAAAATCACTTTAAACATGCTAATTTTAGCTCTAAAACTGATGATCTACCTACAAATGTGAACTGACGTTCAAAAATAAAACATTTGAAAACTGACAATTTTTCACCTTTCTGAAGCATGACGTAATGGGGGGTGTTATCCCTTTTGTCAAAAATCACCTGTTTTTGCTTGAACATTAAATGCCTCCAAATGGTATTTAATTCACTTCCCGGGCCCCTGGAAGCATGAAAATCACTTTAAACATGCTTATTTTAGCTCTAAAACTGATGATCTACCTACAAATGTGAACTGACGTTCAAAAATAAAACATTTGAAAACGGACCATTTTTCACCTTTCTGAAGCATGACGTAATGGGGGGGTGTTATCTCTTTTGTCAAAAATCACCTGTTTTTGCTTGAACATTAAATGCCTCCAAATGGTATTTAATTCACTTCCCGGGGTGAAGAAACACTTTTTGAGACCTCAGAGTGAGTAAATTGGCCATTTTCATGCACTTTTAACCATTCCACAAATCTTGTGTTTTGGGCCCCTGGAAGCATGAAAATCACTTTAAACATGCTAATTTTAGCTCTAAAACTGATGATCTACCTACAAATGTGAACTGACGTTCAAAAATAAAACATTTGAAAACTGACCATTTTTCACCTTTCTGAAGAATGACGTAATGGGGGGGTGTTATCTCTTTTGTCAAAAATCACCTGTTTTTGCTTGAACATTAAATGCCTCCAAATGGTATTTAATTCACTTCCCGGGCCCCTGGAAGCATGAAAATCACTTTAAACATGCTAATTTTAGCTCTAAAACTGATGATCTACCTACAAATGTGGAATATTGGAATATGTTGGAAGGTCGCGGTAGTTAAACCCCTTCAGAAAAAAGCTCTTCAGGACCCTACGACACTGTCAAATCTCCGACCCATATCACTTCTTCCAGCACTATGTAAACTTACAGAGACATGTGTTAACAAACAGCTCACCGCATACCTAGAGAACAACAACTTGCTGCATCCTAATCAAGCAGGCTTTCGCTCTCACCACTCAACTGAATCTGCCCTTATTTTCTCAACGGAAACAATCAGGGCCGCTTTGGATCAGGGCAAAAGAGCCGTCCTGATCCTACTGGATCTATCTGCGGCGTTCGACACGGTGTCCCACGATATTCTACTTCATCGCCTGAGTAGTGCAGGCATAGGGGGCACCGTGTTGAAATGGTTTACCAACTTCCTCAGACAAAGAAAACAGACTATCATCCTAGGGCCATACCACTCTGAGGCAAGAGAAGTTCAATCTGGGGAACCTCAGGGCTCCAGCTTAAGCCCTATATTGTTTAACCTGTACATGGTCCCTTTAATGAAACTTATCTCTTCTTTTGCCATCAGCTCAATAGCCTACGCCGATGACACTCAACTAGTTGTAATCCTAGATGAGGACGCGGCAATGGCCGAACGCTCCCTTAGAGATTGTCTGAAGGCCACTTTTGAGTGGATGAACATAAACCATCTGAGATGCAACACTGCAAAGACGGAAATTCTACCCTTTGGGAAAAATAATTTGTTTTCTCCCCAAACCTGTTGGCCACCTAATGCTGAAGCCCCGCCGAGCACCATAAAGAGTGCCCGAAATCTAGGAATCAAAATTGACGAGGCACTATCCTTCAAGCAACAGACCAGTGAAGTGGCTGGCTCCTGTTTCAATGTCATCAAGGGTCTTCGGAAATTCTTCGACTTCCTCCCCCTGTCAGCTAGGAAAACGGTAGCGGTGGCTTTGATCACATCTAGGCTAGACTATTGTAACGGACTATATGTAGGTGCCAATAAAGCCTTCCTACATAAGCTGCAAATGGTACAAAATACTGCAGCAAGGCTGGTGCTAAAAATGCCAAGTAAGTCCTCAGCATCCGCAGCACTCGACACCCTCCACTGGCTCCCTATCCAAAAGAGAATCCTATTCAAATTATTGATAATTTCCTTTAGAGCATTCCATAAAAGAGGCCCAACTTACCTGATTAACAAATTTAATCGCTACCACCCCGGACGTCATCTGAGATCCGCTACGGCCAACCTAATGACTATTCCAAAGTTCCGACTGGCCACTAGAGGGGAAAAGTCTCTGGCGGTCAAAGGCTCTAGAGCATGGAACATACTCCCACCTCAAATTCGTGATATCTCCTGCGAGAGCAAATTTAGGAAGGCCATCAAAACCTGGATCTACAACCAAACAGCCTCCACCTGCAAAACCTTGGTCTAAAACTGAATCATCTTTAGGGGCTATTACATCTCCCCTCCGCCTCTGAACTACACAAATTACATCGAGCGCCAAGATGCTCCTTGGAGCGATAGAGCGCTATACAAAAACCCACCAATCAAATCAAATCAAATCAAATGTGAACTGACTTTCAAAAATAAAACATTTGAAAACGGACAATTTTTCACCTTTCTGAAGCATGACGTAATGGGGGGGTGTTATCTGTTTTGTCAAAAATCACCTGCTTTTGCTTGAACATTAAATGCCTACAAATGGTATTTAATTCACTTCCCGGGCCCCTGGAAGCATGAAAATCACTTTAAACATGCTAATTTTAGCTCTAAAACTGATGATCTACCTACAAATGTGAACTGACGTTCAAAAATAAAACATTTGAAAACGTACCATTTTTCACCTTTCTGAAGCATGACGTAATGGGGGGGTGTTATCTCTTTTGTCAAAAATCACCTGTTTTTGCTTGAACATTAAATGCCTCCAAATGGTATTTAATTCACTTCCCGGGGTGAAGAAACACTTTTTGAGACCTCAGAGTGAGTAAATTGGCCATTTTCATGCACTTTTAACCATTTCACAAATCTTATGTTTTGGGCCCCTGGAAGCATGAAAATCACTTTAAACATGCTAATTTTAGCTCTAAAACTGATGATCTACCTACAAATGTGAACTGACGTTAAAAAATAAAATATTTGAAAACGGACAATTTTTCACCTTTCTGCAGCATGACGTAATGGGGGGGTGTTATCTCTTTTGTCAAAAATCACCTGTTTTTGCTTGAACATTAAATGCCTCCAAATGGTATTTAATTCACTTCCCGGGCCCCTGGAAGCATGAAAATCACTTTAAACATGCTTATTTTAGCTCTAAAACTGATGATCTACCTACAAATGTGAACTGACGTTCAAAAATAAAACATTTGAAAACGGACCATTTTTCACCTTTCTGAAGCATGACGTAATGGGGGGGTGTTATCTCTTTTGTCAAAAATCACCTGTTTTTGCTTGAACATTAAATGCCTCCAAATGGTATCTAATTCACTTCCCGGGCCCCTGGAAGCATGAAAATCACTTTAAACATGCTAATTTTAGCTCTAAAACTGATGATCTACCTACAAATGTGAACTGACGTTCAAAAATAAAACATTTGAAAACTGACAATTTTTCACCTTTCTGAAGCATGACGTAATGGGGGGGTGTTATCTCTTTTGTCAAAAATCACCTGTTTTTGCTTGAACATTAAATGCCTCCAAATGGTATTTAATTCACTTCCCGGGCCCCTGGAAGCATGAAAATCACTTTAAACATGCTAATTTTAACTCTAAAACTGATAATCTACCTACAAATGTGAACTGACGTTCAAAAATAAAACATTTGAAAACGGACCATTTTTCACCTTTCTGAAGCGTGACGTAATGGGGGGGTGTTATCTCTTTTGTCAAAAATCACCTGTTTTTGCTTGAACATTAAATGCCTCCAAATGGTATTTAATTCACTTCCCGGGGTGAAGAAACACTTTTTGAGACCTCAGAGTGAGTAAATTGGCCATTTTCATGCACTTTTAACCATTTCACAAATCTTGTGTTTTGGGCCCCTGGAAGCATGAAAATCACTTTAAACATGCTAATTTTAGCTCTAAAACTGATGATCTACCTACAAATGTGAACTGACGTTCAAAAATAAAACATTTAAAAACTGACCATTTTCACCTTTCCGAAGCATGACGTAATGGGGGGGGGTGTTATCTCTTTTGTCAAAAATCACCTGTTTTTGCTTGAACATAAAATGCCTCCAAATGGTATTTAATTCACTTCCCGGGCCCCTGGAAGCATGAAAATCACTTTAAACATGCTAATTTTAGCTCTAAAACTGATGATCTACCTACAAATGTGAACTGACGTTCAAAAATAAAACATTTGAAAACGGACCATTTTTCACCTTTCTGAAGCGTGACGTAATGGGGGGGTGTTATCTCTTTTGTCAAAAATCACCTGTTTTTGCTTAAACATTAAATGCCTCCAAATGGTATTTAATTCACTTCCCGGGGTGAAGAAACACTTTTTGAGACCTCAGAGTGAGTAAATTGGCCATTTTCATGCACTTTTAACCATTTCACAAATCTTGTGTTTTGGGCCCCTGGAAGCATGAAAATCACTTTAAACATGCTAATTTTAGCTCTAAAACTGATGATCTACCTACAAATGTGAACTGATGTTCAAAAATAAAACATTTGAAAACGGACCATTTTTCACCTTTCTGAAGCATGACGTAATGGGGGGGTGTTATCTCCTTTGTCAAAAATCACCTGTTTTTGCTTGAACATTAAATGCCTCCAAATGGTATTTAATTCACTTCCCGGGCCCCTGGAAGCATGAAAATCACTTTAAACATGCTAATTTTAGCTCTAAAACTGATGATCTACCTACAAATGTGAACTGACGTTCAAAAATAAAACATTTGAAAACGGACCATTTTTCACCTTTCTGAAGCGTGACGTAATGGGGGGGGTGTTATCTCTTTTGTCAAAAATCACCTGTTTTTGCTTGAACATTAAATGCCTCCAAATGGTATTTAATTCACTTCCCGGGGTGAAGAAACACTTTTTGAGACCTCAGAGTGAGTAAATTGGCCATTTTCATGCACTTTTAACCATTTCACAAATCTTGTGTTTTGGGCCCCTGGAAGCATGAAAATCACTTTAAACATGCTAATTTTAGCTCTAAAACTGATGATCTACCTACAAATGTGAACTGATGTTCAAAAATAAAACATTTGAAAACGGACCATTTTTCACCTTTCTGAAGCATGACGTAATGGGGGGGTGTTATCTCTTTTGTCAAAAATCACCTGTTTTTGCTTGAACATTAAATGCCTCCAAATGGTATTTAATTCACTTCCCGGGCCCCTGGAAGCATGAAAATCACTTTAAAGATGCTAATTTTAGCTCTAAAACTGATGATCTACCTACAAATGTGAACTGACGTTCAAAAATAAAACATTTGAAAACTGACCATTTTTCACCTTTCTGAAGCATGACGTAATGGGGGGGTGTTATCTCTTTTGTCAAAAATCACCTGTTTTTGCTTGAACATTAAATGCCTCCAAATGGTATTTAATTCACTTCAAGGGCCCCTGGAAGCATGAAAATCACTTTAAACATGCTAATTTTAGCTCTAAAACTGATGATCTACCTACAAATGTGAACTGACTATCAAAAATAAAACATTTGAAAACGGACAATTTTTCACCTTTCTGAAGCATGACGTAATGGGGGGGTGTTATCTCTTTTGTCAAAAATCACCTGTTTTTGCTTGAACATTAAATGCCTCCAAATGGTATTTAATTCACTTCCCGGGCCCCTGGAAGCATGAAAATCACTTTAAACATGCTAATTTTAGCTCTAAAACTGATGATCTACCTACAAATGTGAACTGAAGTTCAAAAATAAAACATTTGAAAACGTACCATTTTTCACCTTTCTGAAGCATGACGTAATGGGGGGGTGTTATCTCTTTTGTCAAAAATCACCTGTTTTTGCTTGAACATTAAATGCCTCCAAATGGTATTTAATTCACTTCCCGGGGTGAAGAAACACTTTTTGAGACCTCAGAGTGAGTAAATTGGCCATTTTCATGCACTTTTAACCATTTCACAAATCTTGTGTTTTGGGCCCCTGGAAGCATGAAAATCACTTTAAACATGCTTATTTTAGCTCTAAAACTGATGATCTACCTACAAATGTGAACTGAAGTTAAAAAATAAAACATTTGAAAACGGACCATTTTTCACCTTTCTGCAGTATGACGTAATGGGGGGTGTTATCTCTTTTGTCAAATATCACCTGTTTTTGCTTGAACATTAAATGCCTCCAAATGGTATTTAATTCACTTCCCGGGCCCCTGGAAGCATGAAAATCACTTTAAACATGCTAATTTTAGCTCTAAAACTGATGATCTACCTATAAATGTGAACTGACTTTCAAAAATAAAACATTTGAAAACTGACCATTTTTCACCTTTCTGCAGTATGACGTAATGGGGAGTGTTATCTCTTTTGTCAAAAATCACCTGTTTTTGCTTGAACATTAAATGCCTCCAAATGGTATTTAATTCACTTCCCGGGCCCCTGGAAGCATGAAAATCACTTTAAACATGCTAATTTTAGCTCTAAAACTGATGATCTACCTACAAATGTGAACTGACTTTCAAAAATAAAACATTTGAAAACGGACAATTTTTCACCTTTCTGAAGCATGACGTAATGGGGGGGGTGTTATCTCTTTTGTCAAAAATCACCTGTTTTTACTTGAACATTAAATGCCTCCAAATGGTATTTAATTCACTTCCCGGGCCCCTGGAAGCATGAAAATCACTTTAAACATGCTAATTTTAGCTCTAAAACTGATGATCTACCTACAAATGTGAACTGACGTTCAAAAATAAAACATTTGAAAACGTACCATTTTTCACCTTTCTGAAGCATGACGTAATGGGGGGTGTTATCTCTTTTGTCAAAAATCACCTGTTTTTGCTTGAACATTAAATGCCTCCAAATGGTATTTAATTCACTTCCCGGGGTGAAGAAACACTTTTTGAGACCTCAGAGTGAGTAAATTGGCCATTTTCATGCACTTTTAACCATTTCACAAATCTTGTGTTTTGGGCCCCTGGAAGCATGAAAATCACTTTAAACATGCTAATTTTAGCTCTAAAACTGATGATCTACCTACAAATGTGAACTGACGTTAAAAATAAAACATTTGAAAACGGACCATTTTTCACCTTTCTGCAGCATGACGTAATGGGGGGGTGTTATCTCTTTTGTCAAAAATCACCTGTTTTTGCTTCAACATTAAATGCCTCCAAATGGTATTTAATTCACTTCCCGGGCCCCTGGAAGCATGAAAATCACTTTAAACATGCTTATTTTAGCTCTAAAACTGATGATCTACCTACAAATGTGAACTGACGTTCAAAAATAAAACATTTGAAAACGGACCATTTTTCACCTTTCTGAAGCATGACGTAA
Source organism: Lissotriton helveticus (assembly GCF_964261635.1). Taxonomy (NCBI): domain Eukaryota; kingdom Metazoa; phylum Chordata; class Amphibia; order Caudata; family Salamandridae; genus Lissotriton; species Lissotriton helveticus. Next base: position 183,803 of record NW_027611809.1, read on the forward strand.
TGGGGGGGTGTTATCTCTTTTGTCAAAAATCACCTGTTTTTGCTTGAACATTAAATGCCTCCAAATGGTATTTAATTCACTTCCCAGGCCCCTGGAAGCATGAAAATCACTTTAAACATGCAAATTTTAGCTCTAAAACTGATGATCTACCTACAAATGTGAACTGACGTTCAAAAATAAAACATTTGAAAACGGACCATTTTTCACCTTTCTGAAGCATGACGTAATGGGGGGGTGTTATCCCTTTTGTCAAAAATCACCTGTTTTTGCTTGAACATGAAATGCCTCCAAATGGTATTTAATTCACTTCCCGGGCCCCTGGAAGCATGAAAATAACTTTAAACATGCTTATTTTAGCTCTAAAACTGATGATCTACCTACAAATGTGAACTGACGTTCAAAAATAAAACATTTGAAAACTGACCATTTTTCACCTTTCTGAAGCATGACATAATGGGAGGGTGTTATCTCTTTTGTCAAAAATCACCTGTTTTTGCTTGAACATTAAATGCCTCCAAATGGTATTTAATTCACTTCCCGGGCCCCTGGAAGCATGAAAATCACTTTAAACATGCTAATTTTAGCTCTAAAACTGATGATCTACCTACAAATGTGAACTGACTTTCAAAAATAAAACATTTGAAAACGGACAATTTTTCACCTTTCTGAAGCATGACGTAATGGGGGGGTGTTATCTCTTTTGTCAAAAATCACCTGTTTTTGCTTGCACATGAAATGCCTCCAAATGGTATTTAATTCACTTCCCGGGCCCCTGGAAGCATGAAAATCACTTTAAACATGCTAATTTTAGCTCTAAAACTGATGATCTACCTACAAATGTGAACTGATGTTCAAAAATAAAACATTTGAAAACGGACCATTTTTCACCTTTCTGAAGCATGACGTAATGGGGGGGTGTTATCTCTTTTGTCAAAAATCACCTGTTTTTGCTTGAACATTAAATGCCTCCAAATGGTATTTAATTCACTTCCCGGGCCCCTGGAAGCATGAAAATCACTTTAAACATGCTAATTTTAGCTCTAAAACTGATGATCTACCTACAAATGTGAACTGACATTCAAAAATAAAACATTTGAAAACTGACCATTTTTCACCCTTCTGAAGCATGACGTAATGGGGGGTGTTATCTCTTTTGTCAAAAATCACCTGTTTTTGCTTGAACATTAAATGCCTCCAAATGGTATTTAATTCACTTCCCGGGCCCCTGGAAGCATGAAAATCACTTTAAACATGCTTATTTTACTCTAAAACTGATGATCTACCTACAAATGTGAACTGACGTTCAAAAATAAAACATTTGAAAACGGACCATTTTTCACCTTTCTGAAGCATGACGTAATGGGGGGGTGTTATCTCTTTTGTCAAAAATCACCTGTTTTTGCTTGAACATTAAATGCCTCCAAATGGTATTTAATTCACTTCCCGGGCCCCTGGAAGCATGAAAATCACTTTAAACATGCTAATTTTAGCTCTAAAACTGATGATCTACCTACAAATGTGAACTGACGTTCAAAAATAAAACATTTGAAAACTGACAATTTTTCACCTTTCTGAAGCATGACGTAATGGGGGGTGTTATCCCTTTTGTCAAAAATCACCTGTTTTTGCTTGAACATTAAATGCCTCCAAATGGTATTTAATTCACTTCCCGGGCCCCTGGAAGCATGAAAATCACTTTAAACATGCTTATTTTAGCTCTAAAACTGATGATCTACCTACAAATGTGAACTGACGTTCAAAAATAAAACATTTGAAAACGGACCATTTTTCACCTTTCTGAAGCATGACGTAATGGGGGGGGTGTTATCTCTTTTGTCAAAAATCACCTGTTTTTGCTTGAACATTAAATGCCTCCAAATGGTATTTAATTCACTTCCCGGGGTGAAGAAACACTTTTTGAGACCTCAGAGTGAGTAAATTGGCCATTTTCATGCACTTTTAACCATTCCACAAATCTTGTGTTTTGGGCCCCTGGAAGCATGAAAATCACTTTAAACATGCTAATTTTAGCTCTAAAACTGATGATCTACCTACAAATGTGAACTGACTTTCAAAAATAAAACATTTTAAAACGGACAATTTTTCACCTTTCTGAAGCATGACGTAATGGGGGGGTGTTATCTCTTTTGTCAAAAATCACCTGTTTTTGCTTGAACATTAAATGCCTCCAAATGGTATTTAATTCACTTCCCGGGCCCCTGGAAGCATGAAAATAACTTTAAACATGCTTATTTTAGCTCTAAAACTGATGATCTACCTACAAATGTGAACTGACGTTCAAAAATAAAACATTTGAAAACTGACCATTTTTCACCTTTCTGAAGCATGACATAATGGGAGGGTGTTATCTCTTTTGTCAAAAATCACCTGTTTTTGCTTGAACATTAAATGCCTCCAAATGGTATTTAATTCACTTCCCGGGCCCCTGGAAGCATGAAAATCACTTTAAACATGCTAATTTTAGCTCTAAAACTGATGATCTACCTACAAATGTGAACTGACTTTCAAAAATAAAACATTTGAAAACGGACAATTTTTCACCTTTCTGAAGCATGACGTAATGGGGGGGTGTTATCTCTTTTGTCAAAAATCACCTGTTTTTGCTTGAACATTAAATGCCTCCAAATGGTATTTAATTCACTTCCCGGGGTGAAGAAACACTTTTTGAGACCTCAGAGTGAGTAAATTGGCCATTTTCATGCACTTTTAACCATTTCACAAATCTTGTGTTTTGGCCCCTGGAAGCATGAAAATCACTTTAAACATGCTAATTTTAGCTCTAAAACTGATGATCTACCTACAAATGTGAACTGATGTTCAAAAATAAAACATTTGAAAACGGACCATTTTTCACCTTTCTGAAGCATGACGTAATGGGGGGGGTGTTATCTCTTTTGTCAAAAATCACCTGTTTTTGCTTGAACATTAAATGCCTCCAAATGGTATTTAATTCACTTCCCGGGCCCCTGGAAGCATGAAAATCACTTTAAACATGCTAATTTTAGCTCTAAAACTGATGATCTACCTACAAATGTGAACTGACATTCAAAAATAAAACATTTGAAAACTGACCATTTTTCACCTTTCTGAAGCATGACGTAATGGGGGGGTGTTATCTCTTTTGTCAAAAATCACCTGTTTTTGCTTGAACATTAAATGCCTCCAAATGGTATTTAATTCACTTCCCGGGCCCCTGGAAGCATGAAAATCACTTTAAACATGCTTATTTTACTCTAAAACTGATGATCTACCTACAAATGTGAACTGACGTTCAAAAATAAAACATTTGAAAACGGACCATTTTTCACCTTTCTGAAGCATGACGTAATGGGGGGGTGTTATCTCTTTTGTCAAAAATCACCTGTTTTTGCTTGAACATTAAATGCCTCCAAATGGTATTTAATTCACTTCCCGGGCCCCTGGAAGCATGAAAATCACTTTAAACATGCTAATTTTAGCTCTAAAACTGATGATCTACCTACAAATGTGAACTGACATTCAAAAATAAAACATTTGAAAACTGACCATTTTTCACCTTTCTGAAGCATGACGTAATGGGGGGGTGTTATCTCTTTTGTCAAAAATCACCTGTTTTTGCTTGAACATTAAATGCCTCCAAATGGTATTTAATTCACTTCCCGGGCCCCTGGAAGCATGAAAATCACTTTAAACATGCTTATTTTACTCTAAAACTGATGATCTACCTACAAATGTGAACTGACGTTCAAAAATAAAACATTTGAAAACGGACCATTTTTCACCTTTCTGAAGCATGACGTAATGGGGGGGTGTTATCTCTTTTGTCAGAAATCACCTGTTTTTGCTTGAACATTAAATGCCTCCAAATGGTATTTAATTCACTTCCCGGGCCCCTGGAAGCATGAAAATCACTTTAAACATGCTAATTTTAGCTCTAAAACTGATGATCTACCTACAAATGTGAACTGACGTTCAAAAATAAAACATTTGAAAACTGACAATTTTTCACCTTTCTGAAGCATGACGTAATGGGGGGTGTTATCCCTTTTGTCAAAAATCACCTGTTTTTGCTTGAACATTAAATGCCTCCAAATGGTATTTAATTCACTTCCCGGGCCCCTGGAAGCATGAAAATCACTTTAAACATGCTTATTTTAGCTCTAAAACTGATGATCTACCTACAAATGTGAACTGACGTTCAAAAATAAAACATTTGAAAACGGACCATTTTTCACCTTTCTGAAGCATGACGTAATGGGGGGGGTGTTATCTCTTTTGTCAAAAATCACCTGTTTTTGCTTGAACATTAAATGCCTCCAAATGGTATTTAATTCACTTCCCGGGGTGAAGAAACACTTTTTGAGACCTCAGCGTGAGTAAATTGGCCATTTTCATGCACTTTTAACCATTCCACAAATCTTGTGTTTTGGGCCCCTGGAAGCATGAAAATCACTTTAAACATGCTAATTTTAGCTCTAAAACTGATGATCTACCTACAAATGTGAACTGACTTTCAAAAATAAAACATTTGAAAACGGACAATTTTTCACCTTTCTGAAGCATGACGTAATGGGGGGGTGTTATCTCTTTTGTCAAAAATCACCTGTTTTTGCTTGAACATTAAATGCCTCCAAATGGTATTTAATTCACTTCCCGGGCCCCTGGAAGCATGAAAATCACTTTAAACATGCTAATTTTAGCTCTAAAACTGATGATCTACCTACAAATGTGAACTGACGTTAAAAAATAAAACATTTGAAAACGGACCATTTTTCACCTTTCTGAAGCATGACGTAATGGGGGGTTTTATCTCTTTTGTCAAAAATCACCTGTTTTTGCTTGAACATTAAATGCCTCCAAATGGTATCTAATTCACTTCCCGGGCCCCTGGAAGCATGAAAATCACTTTAAACATGCTAATTTTAGCTCTAAAACTGATGATCTACCTACAAATGTGAACTGACGTTCAAAAATAAAACATTTGAAAACTGACCATTTTTCACCTTTCTGAAGAATGACGTAATGGGGGGCTGTTATCTCTTTTGTCAAAAATCACCTGTTTTTGCTTGAACATTAAATGCCTCCAAATGGTATTTAATTCACTTCCCGGGCCCCTGGAAGCATGAAAATCACTTTAAACATGCTAATTTTAGCTCTAAAACTGATGATCTACCTACAAATGTGAACTGACGTTCAAAAATAAAACATTTGAAAACTGACAATTTTTCACCTTTCTGAAGCATGACGTAATGGGGGGTGTTATCCCTTTTGTCAAAAATCACCTGTTTTTGCTTGAACATTAAATGCCTCCAAATGGTATTTAATTCAATTCCCGGGCCCCTGGAAGCATGAAAATCACTTTAAACATGCTTATTTTAGCTCTAAAACTGATGATCTACCTACAAATGTGAACTGACGTTCAAAAATAAAACATTTGAAAACGGACCATTTTTCACCTTTCTGAAGCATGACGTAATGGGGGGGGTGTTATCTCTTTTGTCAAAAATCACCTGTTTTTGCTTGAACATTAAATGCCTCCAAATGGTATTTAATTCACTTCCCGGGGTGAAGAAACACTTTTTGAGACCTCAGAGTGAGTAAATTGGCCATTTTCATGCACTTTTAACCATTCCACAAATCTTTTGTTTTGGGCCCCTGGAAGCATGAAAATCACTTTAAACATGCTAATTTTAGCTCTAAAACTGATGATCTACCTACAAATGTGAACTGACTTTCAAAAATAAAACATTTGAAAACGGACAATTTTTCACCTTTCTGAAGCATGACGTAATGGGGGGGTGTTATCTCTTTTGTCAAAAATCACCTGTTTTTGCTTGAACATTAAATGCCTCCAAATGGTATTTAATTCACTTCCTGGGCCCCTGGAAGCATGAAAATCACTTTAAACATGCTAATTTTAGCTCTAAAACTGATGATCTACCTACAAATGTGAACTGACGTTAAAAAATAAAACATTTGAAAACGGACCATTTTTCACCTTTCTGAAGCATGACGTAATGGGGGGTTTTATCTCTTTTGTCAAAAATCACCTGTTTTTGCTTGAACATTAAATGCCTCGAAATGGTATCTAATTCACTTCCCGGGCCCCTGGAAGCATGAAAATCACTTTAAACATGCTAATTTTAGCTCTAAAACTGATGATCTACCTACAAATGTGAACTGACGTTCAAAAATAAAACATTTGAAAACTGACCATTTTTCACCTTTCTGAAGAATGACGTAATGGGGGGCTGTTATCTCTTTTGTCAAAAATCACCTGTTTTTGCTTGAACATTAAATGCCTCCAAATGGTATTTAATTCACTTCCCGGGGTGAAGAAACACTTTTTGAGACCTCAGAGTGAGTAAATTGGCCATTTTCATGCACTTTTAACCATTTCACAAATCTTGTGTTTTGGGCCCCTGGAAGCATGAAAATCACTTTAAACATGCTAATTTTAGCTCTAAAACTGATGATCTACCTACAAATGTGAACTGATGTTCAAAAATAAAACATTTGAAAACGGACCATTTTTCACCTTTCTAAAGCATGACGTAATGGGGGGGTGTTATCTCTTTTGTCAAAAATCACCTGTTTTTGCTTGAACATTAAATGCCTCCAAATGGTATTTAATTCACTTCCCGGGCCCCTGGAAGCATGAAAATCACTTTAAACATGCTAATTTTAGCTCTAAAACTGATGATCTACCTACAAATGTGAACTGACATTCAAAAATAAAACATTTGAAAACTGACCATTTTTCACCTTTCTGAAGCATGACGTAATGGGGGGGTGTTATCTCTTTTGTCAAAAATCACCTGTTTTTGCTTGAACATTAAATGCCTCCAAATGGTATTTAATTCACTTCCCGGGCCCCTGCAAGCATGAAAATCACTTTAAACATGCTTATTTTAGCTCTAAAACTGATGATCTACCTACAAATGTGAACTGACGTTCAAAAATAAAACATTTGAAAACGGACCATTTTTCACCTTTCTGAAGCATGACGTAATGGGGGGGTGCTATCTCTTTTGTCAAAAATCACCTGTTTTTGCTTGAACATTAAATGCCTCCAAATGGTATTTAATTCACTTCCCGGGCCCCTGGAAGCATGAAAATCACTTTAAACATGCTAATTTTAGCTCTAAAACTGATGATCTACCTACAAATGTGAACTGACGTTCAAAAATAAAACATTTGAAAACTGACAATTTTTCACCTTTCTGAAGCATGACGTAATGGGGGGTGTTATCCCTTTTGTCAAAAATCACCTGTTTTTGCTTGAACATTAAATGCCTCCAAATGGTATTTAATTCACTTCCCGGGCCCCTGGAAGCATGAAAATCACTTTAAACATGCTTATTTTAGCTCTAAAACTGATGATCTACCTACAAATGTGAACTGACGTTCAAAAATAAAACATTTGAAAACGGACCATTTTTCACCTTTCTGAAGCATGACATAATGGGGGGGTGTTATCTCTTTTGTCAAAAATCACCTGTTTTTGCTTGAACATTAAATGCCTCCAAATGGTATTTAATTCACTTCCCGGGGTGAAGAAACACTTTTTGAGACCTCAGAGTGAGTAAATTGGCCATTTTCATGCACTTTTAACCATTCCACAAATCTTGTGTTTTGGGCCCCTGGAAGCATGAAAATCACTTTAAACATGCTAATTTTAGCTCTAAAACTGATGATCTACCTACAAATGTGAACTGACGTTCAAAAATAAAACATTTGAAAACTGACAATTTTTCACCTTTCTGAAGCATGACGTAATGGGGGGGTGTTATCTCTTTTGTCAAAAATCACCTGTTTTTGCTTGAACATTAAATGCCTCCAAATGGTATTTAATTCACTTCCCGGGCCCCTGGAAGCATGAAAATCACTTTAAACATGCTAATTTTAACTCTAAAACTGATAATCTACCTACAAATGTGAACTGACGTTCAAAAATAAAACATTTGAAAACGGACCATTTTTCACCTTTCTGAAGCGTGACGTAATGGGGGGGTGTTATCTCTTTTGTCAAAAATCACCTGTTTTTGCTTGAACATTAAATGCCTCCAAATGGTATTTAATTCACTTCCCGGGGTGAAGAAACACTTTTTGAGACCTCAGAGTGAGTAAATTGGCCATTTTCATGCACTTTTAACCATTTCACAAATCTTGTGTTTTGGGCCCCTGGAAGCATGAAAATCACTTTAAACATGCTAATTTTAGCTCTAAAACTGATGATCTACCTACAAATGTGAACTGACGTTCAAAAATAAAACATTTGAAAACTGACCATTTTTCACCTTTCTGAAGAATGACGTAATGGGGGGGTGTTATCTCTTTTGTCAAAAATCACCTGTTTTTGCTTGAACATTAAATGCCTCCAAATGGTATTTAATTCACTTCCCGGGCCCCTGGAAGCATGAAAATCACTTTAAACATGCTAATTTTAGCTCTAAAACTGATGATCTACCTACAAATGTGGAATATTGGAATATGTTGGAAGGTCGCGGTAGTTAAACCCCTTCAGAAAAAAGCTCTTCAGGACCCTACGACACTGTCAAATCTCCGACCCATATCACTTCTTCCAGCACTATGTAAACTTACAGAGACATGTGTTAACAAACAGCTCACCGCATACCTAGAGAACAACAACTTGCTGCATCCTAATCAAGCAGGCTTTCGCTCTCACCACTCAACTGAATCTGCCCTTATTTTCTCAACGGAAACAATCAGGGCCGCTTTGGATCAGGGCAAAAGAGCCGTCCTGATCCTACTGGATCTATCTGCGGCGTTCGACACGGTGTCCCACGATATTCTACTTCATCGCCTGAGTAGTGCAGGCATAGGGGGCACCGTGTTGAAATGGTTTACCAACTTCCTCAGACAAAGAAAACAGACTATCATCCTAGGGCCATACCACTCTGAGGCAAGAGAAGTTCAATCTGGGGAACCTCAGGGCTCCAGCTTAAGCCCTATATTGTTTAACCTGTACATGGTCCCTTTAATGAAACTTATCTCTTCTTTTGCCATCAGCTCAATAGCCTACGCCGATGACACTCAACTAGTTGTAATCCTAGATGAGGACGCGGCAATGGCCGAACGCTCCCTTAGAGATTGTCTGAAGGCCACTTTTGAGTGGATGAACATAAACCATCTGAGATGCAACACTGCAAAGACGGAAATTCTACCCTTTGGGAAAAATAATTTGTTTTCTCCCCAAACCTGTTGGCCACCTAATGCTGAAGCCCCGCCGAGCACCATAAAGAGTGCCCGAAATCTAGGAATCAAAATTGACGAGGCACTATCCTTCAAGCAACAGACCAGTGAAGTGGCTGGCTCCTGTTTCAATGTCATCAAGGGTCTTCGGAAATTCTTCGACTTCCTCCCCCTGTCAGCTAGGAAAACGGTAGCGGTGGCTTTGATCACATCTAGGCTAGACTATTGTAACGGACTATATGTAGGTGCCAATAAAGCCTTCCTACATAAGCTGCAAATGGTACAAAATACTGCAGCAAGGCTGGTGCTAAAAATGCCAAGTAAGTCCTCAGTATCCGCAGCACTCGACACCCTCCACTGGCTCCCTATCCAAAAGAGAATCCTATTCAAATTATTGATAATTTCCTTTAGAGCATTCCATAAAAGAGGCCCAACTTACCTGATTAACAAATTTAATCGCTACCACCCCGGACGTCATCTGAGATCCGCTACGGCCAACCTAATGACTATTCCAAAGTTCCGACTGGCCACTAGAGGGGGAAAGTCTCTGGCGGTCAAAGGCTCTAGAGCATGGAACATACTCCCACCTCAGATTCGTGATATCTCCTGCGAGAGCAAATTTAGGAAGGCCATCAAAACCTGGATCTACAACCAAACAGCCTCCACCTGCAAAACCTTGGTCTAAAACTGAATCATCTTTAGGGGCTATTACATCTCCCCTCCGCCTCTGAACTACACAAATTACATCTAGCGCCAAGATGCTCCTTGGAGCGATAGAGCGCTATACAAAAACCCACCAATCAAATCAAATCAAATCAAATGTGAACTGACTTTCAAAAATAAAACATTTGAAAACGGACAATTTTTCACCTTTCTGAAGCATGACGTAATGGGGGGGTGTTATCTCTTTTGTCAAAAATCACCTGCTTTTGCTTGAACATTAAATGCCTCCAAATGGTATTTAATTCACTTCCCGGGCCCCTGGAAGCATGAAAATCACTTTAAACATGCTAATTTTAGCTCTAAAACTGATGATCTACCTACAAATGTGAACTGACGTTCAAAAATAAAACATTTGAAAACGTACCATTTTTCACCTTTCTGAAGCATGACGTAATGGGGGGGTGTTATCTCTTTTGTCAAAAATCACCTGTTTTTGCTTGAACATTAAATGCCTCCAAATGGTATTTAATTCACTTCCCGGGGTGAAGAAACACTTTTTGAGACCTCAGAGTGAGTAAATTGGCCATTTTCATGCACTTTTAACCATTTCACAAATCTTGTGTTTTGGGCCCCTGGAAGCATGAAAATCACTTTAAACATGCTAATTTTAGCTCTAAAACTGATGATCTACCTACAAATGTGAACTGACGTTAAAAAATAAAACATTTGAAAACGGACAATTTTTCACCTTTCTGCAGCATGACGTAATGGGGGGGTGTTATCTCTTTTGTCAAAAATCACCTGTTTTTGCTTGAACATTAAATGCCTCCAAATGGTATTTAATTCACTTCCCGGGCCCCTGGAAGCATGAAAATCACTTTAAACATGCTTATTTTAGCTCTAAAACTGATGATCTACCTACAAATGTGAACTGACGTTCAAAAATAAAACATTTGAAAACGGACCATTTTTCACCTTTCTGAAGCATGACGTAATGGGGGGGTGTTATCTCTTTTGTCAAAAATCACCTGTTTTTGCTTGAACATTAAATGCCTCCAAATGGTATCTAATTCACTTCCCGGGCCCCTGGAAGCATGAAAATCACTTTAAACATGCTAATTTTAGCTCTAAAACTGATGATCTACCTACAAATGTGAACTGACGTTCAAAAATAAAACATTTGAAAACTGACAATTTTTCACCTTTCTGAAGCATGACGTAATGGGGGGGTGTTATCTCTTTTGTCAAAAATCACCTGTTTTTGCTTGAACATTAAATGCCTCCAAATGGTATTTAATTCACTTCCCGGGCCCCTGGAAGCATGAAAATCACTTTAAACATGCTAATTTTAACTCTAAAACTGATAATCTACCTACAAATGTGAACTGACGTTCAAAAATAAAACATTTGAAAACGGACCATTTTTCACCTTTCTGAAGCGTGACGTAATGGGGGGGTGTTATCTCTTTTGTCAAAAATCACCTGTTTTTGCTTGAACATTAAATGCCTCCAAATGGTATTTAATTCACTTCCCGGGGTGAAGAAACACTTTTTGAGACCTCAGAGTGAGTAAATTGGCCATTTTCATGCACTTTTAACCATTTCACAAATCTTGTGTTTTGGGCCCCTGGAAGCATGAAAATCACTTTAAACATGCTAATTTTAGCTCTAAAACTGATGATCTACCTACAAATGTGAACTGACGTTCAAAAATAAAACATTTAAAAACTGACCATTTTTCACCTTTCTGAAGCATGACGTAATGGGGGGGGTGTTATCTCTTTTGTCAAAAATCACCTGTTTTTGCTTGAACATTAAATGCCTCCAAATGGTATTTAATTCACTTCCCGGGCCCCTGGAAGCATGAAAATCACTTTAAACATGCTAATTTTAGCTCTAAAACTGATGATCTACCTACAAATGTGAACTGACGTTCAAAAATAAAACATTTGAAAACGGACCATTTTTCACCTTTCTGAAGCGTGACGTAATGGGGGGGTGTTATCTCTTTTGTCAAAAATCACCTGTTTTTGCTTAAACATTAAATGCCTCCAAATGGTATTTAATTCACTTCCCGGGGTGAAGAAACACTTTTTGAGACCTCAGAGTGAGTAAATTGGCCATTTTCATGCACTTTTAACCATTTCACAAATCTTGTGTTTTGGGCCCCTGGAAGCATGAAAATCACTTTAAACATGCTAATTTTAGCTCTAAAACTGATGATCTACCTACAAATGTGAACTGATGTTCAAAAATAAAACATTTGAAAACGGACCATTTTTCACCTTTCTGAAGCATGACGTAATGGGGGGGTGTTATCTCCTTTGTCAAAAATCACCTGTTTTTGCTTGAACATTAAATGCCTCCAAATGGTATTTAATTCACTTCCCGGGCCCCTGGAAGCATGAAAATCACTTTAAACATGCTAATTTTAGCTCTAAAACTGATGATCTACCTACAAATGTGAACTGACGTTCAAAAATAAAACATTTGAAAACGGACCATTTTTCACCTTTCTGAAGCATGACGTAATGGGGGGGTGTTATCTCTTTTGTCAAAAATCACCTGTTTTTGCTTGAACATTAAATGCCTCCAAATGGTATTTAATTCACTTCCCGGGGTGAAGAAACACTTTTTGAGACCTCAGAGTGAGTAAATTGGCCATTTTCATGCACTTTTAACCATTTCACAAATCTTGTGTTTTGGGCCCCTGGAAGCATGAAAATCACTTTAAACATGCTAATTTTAGCTCTAAAACTGATGATCTACCTACAAATGTGAACTGACGTTAAAAAATAAAACATTTGAAAACTGACAATTTTTCACCTTTCTGCAGCATGACGTAATGGGGGGGTGTTATCTCTTTTGTCAAAAATCACCTGTTTTTGCTTGAACATTAAATGCCTCCAAATGGTATTTAATTCACTTCCCGGGCCCCTGGAAGCATAAAAAATCACTTTAAACATGCTTATTTTAGCTCTAAAACTGATGATCTACCTACAAATGTGAACTGACGTTCAAAAATAAAACATTTGAAAACGGACCATTTTTCACCTTTCTGAAGCATGACGTAATGGGGGGGTGTTATCTCTTTTGTCAAAAATCACCTGTTTTTGCTTGAACATTAAATGCCTCCAAATGGTATCTAATTCACTTCCCGGGCCCCTGGAAGCATGAAAATCACTTTAAACATGCTAATTTTAGCTCTAAAACTGATGATCTACCTACAAATGTGAACTGACGTTCAAAAATAAAACATTTGAAAACTGACAATTTTTCACCTTTCTGAAGCATGACGTAATGGGGGGGTGTTATCTCTTTTGTCAAAAATCACCTGTTTTTGCTTGAACATTAAATGCCTCCAAATGGTATTTAATTCACTTCCCGGGCCCTTGGAAGCATGAAAATCACTTTAAACATGCTAATTTTAACTCTAAAACTGATAATCTACCTACAAATGTGAACTGACGTTCAAAAATAAAACATTTGAAAATGGACCATTTTTCACCTTTTTGAAGCGTGACGTAATGGGGGGGTGTTATCTCTTTTGTCAAAAATCACCTGTTTTTGCTTGAACATTAAATGCCTCCAAATGGTATTTAATTCACTTCCCGGGGTGAAGAAACACTTTTTGAGACCTCAGAGTGAGTAAATTGGCCATTTTCATGCACTTTTAACCATTCCACAAATCTTGTGTTTTGGGCCCCTGGAAGCATGAAAATCACTTTAAACATGCTAATTTTAGCTCTAAAACTGATGATCTACCTACAAATGTGAACTGACGTTCAAAAATAAAACATTTAAAAACTGACCATTTTTCACCTTTCTGAAGCATGACGTAATGGGGGGGGGTGTTATCTCTTTTGTCAAAAATCACCTGTTTTTGCTTGAACATTAAATGCCTCCAAATGGTATTTAATTCACTTCCCGGGCCCCTGGAAGCATGAAAATCACTTTAAACATGCTAATTTTAGCTCTAAAACTGATGATCTACCTACAAATGTGAACTGACGTTAAAAAATAAAACATTTGAAAACTGACCATTTTTCACCTTTCTGAAGCGTGACGTAATGGGGGGTTTTATCTCTTTTGTCAAAAATCACCTGTTTTTGCTTGAACATTAAATGCCTCCAAATGGTATCTAATTCACTTCCCGGGCCCCTGGAAGCATGAAAATCACTTTAAACATGCTAATTTTAGCTCTAAAACTGATGATCTACCTACAAATGTGAACTGACGTTCAAAAATAAAACATTTGAAAACTGACCATTTTTCACCTTTCTGAAGAATGACGTAATGGGGGGCTGTTATCTCTTTTGTCAAAAATCACCTGTTTTTGCTTGAACATTAAATGCCTCCAAATGGTATTTAATTCACTTCCCGGGGTGAAGAAACACTTTTTGAGACCTCAGAGTGAGTAAATTGGCCATTTTCATGCACTTTTAACCATTTCACAAATCTTGTGTTTTGGGCCCCTGGAAGCATGAAAATCACTTTAAACATGCTAATTTTAGCTCTAAAACTGATGATCTACCTACAAATGTGAACTGATGTTCAAAAATAAAACATTTGAAAACGGACCATTTTTCACCTTTCTAAAGCATGACGTAATGGGGGGGTGTTATCTCTTTTGTCAAAAATCACCTGTTTTTGCTTGAACATTAAATGCCTCCAAATGGTATTTAATTCACTTCCCGGGCCCCTGGAAGCATGAAAATCACTTTAAACATGCTAATTTTAGCTCTAAAACTGATGATCTACCTACAAATGTGAACTGACATTCAAAAATAAAACATTTGAAAACTGACCATTTTTCACCTTTCTGAAGCATGACGTAATGGGGGGGTGTTATCTCTTTTGTCAAAAATCACCTGTTTTTGCTTGAACATTAAATGCCTCCAAATGGTATTTAATTCACTTCCCGGGCCCCTGGAAGCATGAAAATCACTTTAAACATGCTTATTTTACTCTAAAACTGATGATCTACCTACAAATGTGAACTGACGTTCAAAAATAAAACATTTGAAAACGGACCATTTTTCACCTTTCTGAAGCATGACGTAATGGGGGGGTGCTATCTCTTTTGTCAAAAATCACCTGTTTTTGCTTGAACATTAAATGCCTCCAAATGGTATTTAATTCACTTCCCGGGCCCCTGGAAGCATGAAAATCACTTTAAACATGCTAATTTTAGCTCTAAAACTGATGATCTACCTACAAATGTGAACTGACGTTCAAAAATAAAACATTTGAAAACTGACAATTTTTCACCTTTCTGAAGCATGACGTAATGGGGGGTGTTATCCCTTTTGTCAAAAATCACCTGTTTTTGCTTGAACATTAAATGCCTCCAAATGGTATTTAATTCACTTCCCGGGCCCCTGGAAGCATGAAAATCACTTTAAACATGCTTATTTTAGCTCTAAAACTGATGATCTACCTACAAATGTGAACTGACGTTCAAAAATAAAACATTTGAAAACGGACCATTTTTCACCTTTCTGAAGCATGACGTAATGGGGGGGTGTTATCTCTTTTGTCAAAAATCACCTGTTTTTGCTTGAACATTAAATGCCTCCAAATGGTATTTAATTCACTTCCCGGGGTGAAGAAACACTTTTTGAGACCTCAGAGTGAGTAAATTGGCCATTTTCATGCACTTTTAACCATTCCACAAATCTTGTGTTTTGGGCCCCTGGAAGCATGAAAATCACTTTAAACATGCTAATTTTAGCTCTAAAACTGATGATCTACCTACAAATGTGAACTGACGTTCAAAAATAAAACATTTGAAAACTGACCATTTTTCACCTTTCTGAAGAATGACGTAATGGGGGGGTGTTATCTCTTTTGTCAAAAATCACCTGTTTTTGCTTGAACATTAAATGCCTCCAAATGGTATTTAATTCACTTCCCGGGCCCCTGGAAGCATGAAAATCACTTTAAACGTGCTAATTTTAGCTCTAAAACTGATGATCTACCTACAAATGTGGAATATTGGAATATGTTGGAAGGTCGTGGTAGTTAAACCCCTTCAGAAAAAAGCTCTTCAGGACCCTACGACACTGTCAAATCTCCGACCCATATCACTTCTTCCAGCACTATGTAAACTTACAGAGACATGTGTTAACAAACAGCTCACCGCATACCTAGAGAACAACAACTTGCTGCATCCTAATCAAGCAGGCTTTCGCTCTCACCACTCAACTGAATCTGCCCTTATTTTCTCAACGGAAACAATCAGGGCCGCTTTGGATCAGGGCAAAAGAGCCGTCCTGATCCTACTGGATCTATCTGCGGCGTTCGACACGGTGTCCCACGATATTCTACTTCATCGCCTGAGTAGTGCAGGCATAGGGGGCACCGTGTTGAAATGGTTTACCAACTTCCTCAGACAAAGAAAACAGACTATCATCCTAGGGCCATACCACTCTGAGGCAAGAGAAGTTCAATCTGGGGAACCTCAGGGCTCCAGCTTAAGCCCTATATTGTTTAACCTGTACATGGTCCCTTTAATGAAACTTATCTCTTCTTTTGCCATCAGCTCAATAGCCTACGCCGATGACACTCAACTAGTTGTAATCCTAGATGAGGATGCGGCAATGGCCGAACGCTCCCTTAGAGATTGTCTGAAGGCCACTTTTGAGTGGATGAACATAAACCATCTGAGATGCAACACTGCAAAGACGGAAATTCTACCCTTTGGGAAAAATAATTTGTTTTCTCCCCAAACCTGTTGGCCACCTAATGCTGAAGCCCCGCCGAGCACCATAAAGAGTGCCCGAAATCTAGGAATCAAAATTGACGAGGCACTATCCTTCAAGCAACAGACCAGTGAAGTGGCTGGCTCCTGTTTCAATGTCATCAAGGGTCTTCGGAAATTCTTCGACTTCCTCCCCCTGTCAGCTAGGAAAACGGTAGCGGTGGCTTTGATCACATCTAGGCTAGACTATTGTAACGGACTATATGTAGGTGCCAATAAAGCCTTCCTACATAAGCTGCAAATGGTACAAAGTACTGCAGCAAGGCTGGTGCTAAAAATGCCAAGTAAGTCCTCAGCATCCGCAGCACTCGACACCCTCCACTGGCTCCCTATCCAAAAGAGAATCCTATTCAAATTATTGATAATTTCCTTTAGAGCATTCCATAAAAGAGGCCCAACTTACCTGATTAACAAATTTAATCGCTACCACCCCGGACGTCATCTGAGATCCGCTACGGCCAACCTAATGACTATTCCAAAGTTCCGACTGGCCACTAGAGGGGGAAAGTCTCTGGCGGTCAAAGGCTCTAGAGCATGGAACATACTCCCACCTCAAATTCGTGATATCTCCTGCGAGAGCAAATTTAGGAAGGCCATCAAAACCTGGATCTACAACCAAACAGCCTCCACCTGCAAAACCTTGGTCTAAAACTGAATCATCTTTAGGGGCTATTACATCTCCCCTCCGCCTCTGAACTACACAAATTACATCTAGCGCCAAGATGCTCCTTGGAGCGATAGAGCGCTATACAAAAACCCACCAATCAAATCAAATCAAATCAAATGTGAACTGACTTTCAAAAATAAAACATTTGAAAACGGACAATTTTTCACCTTTCTGAAGCATGACGTAATGGGGGGGGTGTTATCTCTTTTGTCAAAAATCATCTGCTTTTGCTTGAACATTAAATGCCTCCAAATGGTATTTAATTCACTTCCCGGGCCCCTGGAAGCATGAAAATCACTTTAAACATGCTAATTTTAGCTCTAAAACTGATGATCTACCTACAAATGTGAACTGACGTTCAAAAATAAAACATTTGAAAACGTACCATTTTTCACCTTTCTGAAGCATGACGTAATGGGGGGGTGTTATCTCTTTTGTCAAAAATCACCTGTTTTTGCTTGAACATTAAATGCCTCCAAATGGTATTTAATTCACTTCCCGGGGTGAAGAAACACTTTTTGAGACCTCAGAGTGAGTAAATTGGCCATTTTCATGCACTTTTAACCATTTCACAAATCTTGTGTTTTGGGCCCCTGGAAGCATGAAAATCACTTTAAACATGCTAATTTTAGCTCTAAAACTGATGATCTACCTACAAATGTGAACTGACGTTAAAAAATAAAACATTTGAAAACGGACAATTTTTCACCTTTCTGCAGCATGACGTAATGGGGGGGTGTTATCTCTTTTGTCAAAAATCACCTGTTTTTGCTTGAACATTAAATGCCTCCAAATGGTATTTAATTCACTTCCCGGGCCCCTGGAAGCATGAAAATCACTTTAAACATGCTTATTTTAGCTCTAAAACTGATGATCTACCTACAAATGTGAACTGACGTTCAAAAATAAAACATTTGAAAACGGACCATTTTTCACCTTTCTGAAGCATGACGTAATGGGGGGGTGTTATCTCTTTTGTCAAAAATCACCTGTTTTTGCTTGAACATTAAATGCCTCCAAATGGTATCTAATTCACTTCCCGGGCCCCTGGAAGCATGAAAATCACTTTAAACATGCTAATTTTAGCTCTAAAACTGATGATCTACCTACAAATGTGAACTGACGTTCAAAAATAAAACATTTGAAAACTGACAATTTTTCACCTTTCTGAAGCATGACGTAATGGGGGGGTGTTATCTCTTTTGTCAAAAATCACCTGTTTTTGCTTGAACATTAAATGCCTCCAAATGGTATTTAATTCACTTCCCGGGCCCCTGGAAGCATGAAAATCACTTTAAACATGCTAATTTTAACTCTAAAACTGATAATCTACCTACAAATGTGAACTGACGTTCAAAAATAAAACATTTGAAAACGGACCATTTTTCACCTTTCTGAAGCGTGACGTAATGGGGGGGTGTTATCTCTTTTGTCAAAAATCACCTGTTTTTGCTTGAACATTAAATGCCTCCAAATGGTATTTAATTCACTTCCCGGGGTGAAGAAACACTTTTTGAGACCTCAGAGTGAGTAAATTGGCCATTTTCATGCACTTTTAACCATTTCACAAATCTTGTGTTTTGGGCCCCTGGAAGCATGAAAATCACTTTAAACATGCTAATTTTAGCTCTAAAACTGATGATCTACCTACAAATGTGAACTGACGTTCAAAAATAAAACATTTAAAAACTGACCATTTTTCACCTTTCTGAAGCATGACGTAATGGGGGGGGTGTTATCTCTTTTGTCAAAAATCACCTGTTTTTGCTTGAACATTAAATGCCTCCAAATGGTATTTAATTCACTTCCCGGGCCCCTGGAAGCATGAAAATCACTTTAAACATGCTAATTTTAGCTCTAAAACTGATGATCTACCTACAAATGTGAACTGACGTTCAAAAATAAAACATTTGAAAACGGACCATTTTTCACCTTTCTGAACCGTGACGTAATGGGGGGGTGTTATCTCTTTTGTCAAAAATCACCTGTTTTTGCTTAAACATTAAATGCCTCCAAATGGTATTTAATTCACTTCCCGGGGTGAAGAAACACTTTTTGAAACCTCAGAGTGAGTAAATTGGCCATTTTCATGCACTTTTAACCATTTCACAAATCTTGTGTTTTGGGCCCCTGGAAGCATGAAAATCACTTTAAACATGCTAATTTTAGCTCTAAAACTGATGATCTACCTACAAATGTGAACTGATGTTCAAAAATAAAACATTTGAAAACGGACCATTTTTCACCTTTCTGAAGCATGACGTAATGGGGGGGTGTTATCTCCTTTGTCAAAAATCACCTGTTTTTGCTTGAACATTAAATGCCTCCAAATGGTATTTAATTCACTTCCCGGGCCCCTGGAAGCATGAAAATCACTTTAAACATGCTAATTTTAGCTCTAAAACTGATGATCTACCTACAAATGTGAACTGACGTTCAAAAATAAAACATTTGAAAACGGACCATTTTTCACCTTTCTGAAGCATGACGTAATGGGGGGGTGTTATCTCTTTTGTCAAAAATCACCTGTTTTTGCTTGAACATTAAATGCCTCCAAATGGTATTTAATTCACTTCCCGGGGTGAAGAAACACTTTTTGAGACCTCAGAGTGAGTAAATTGGCCATTTTCATGCACTTTTAACCATTTCACAAATCTTGTGTTTTGGGCCCCTGGAAGCATGAAAATCACTTTAAACATGCTAATTTTAGCTCTAAAACTGATGATCTACCTACAAATGTGAACTGACGTTAAAAAATAAAACATTTGAAAACGGACAATTTTTCACCTTTCTGCAGCATGACGTAATGGGGGGGTGTTATCTCTTTTGTCAAAAATCACCTGTTTTTGATTGAACATTAAATGCCTCCAAATGGTATTTAATTCACTTACCGGGCCCCTGGAAGCATGAAAATCACTTTAAACATGCTTATTTTAGCTCTAAAACTGATGATCTACCTACAAATGTGAACTGACGTTCAAAAATAAAACATTTGAAAACGGACCATTTTTCACCTTTCTGAAGCATGACGTAATGGGGGGGTGTTATCTCTTTTGTCAAAAATCACCTGTTTTTGCTTGAACATTAAATGCCTCCAAATGGTATCTAATTCACTTCCCGGGCCCCTGGAAGCATGAAAATCACTTTAAACATGCTAATTTTAGCTCTAAAACTGATGATCTACCTACAAATGTGAACTGACGTTCAAAAATAAAACATTTGAAAACTGACAATTTTTCACCTTTCTGAAGCATGACGTAATGGGGGGGTGTTATCTCTTTTGTCAAAAATCACCTGTTTTTGCTTGAACATTAAATGCCTCCAAATGGTATTTAATTCACTTCCCGGGCCCCTGGAAGCATGAAAATCACTTTAAACATGCTAATTTTAACTCTAAAACTGATAATCTACCTACAAATGTGAACTGACGTTCAAAAATAAAACATTTGAAAACGGACCATTTTTCACCTTTCTGAAGCGTGACGTAATGGGGGGGTGTTATCTCTTTTGTCAAAAATCACCTGTTTTTGCTTGAACATTAAATGCCTCCAAATGGTATTTAATTCACTTCCCGGGGTGAAGAAACACTTTTTGAGACCTCAGAGTGAGTAAATTGGCCATTTTCATGCACTTTTAACCATTCCACAAATCTTGTGTTTTGGGCCCCTGGAAGCATGAAAATCACTTTAAACATGCTAATTTTAGCTCTAAAACTGATGATCTACCTACAAATGTGAACTGACGTTCAAAAATAAAACATTTAAAAACTGACCATTTTTCACCTTTCTGAAGCATGACGTAATGGGGGGGGTGTTATCTCTTTTGTCAAAAATCACCTGTTTTTGCTTGAACATTAAATGCCTCCAAATGGTATTTAATTCATTTCCCGGGCCCCTGGAAGCATGAAAATCACTTTAAACATGCTAATTTTAGCTCTAAAACTGATGATCTACCTACAAATGTGAACCGACGTTAAAAAATAAAACATTTGAAAACGGACCATTTTTCACCTTTCTGAAGCGTGACGTAATGGGGGGTTTTATCTCTTTTGTCAAAAATCACCTGTTTTTGCTTGAACATTAAATGCCTCCAAATGGTATCTAATTCACTTCCCGGGCCCCTGGAAGCATGAAAATCACTTTAAACATGCTAATTTTAGCTCTAAAACTGATGATCTACCTACAAATGTGAACTGACGTTCAAAAATAAAACATTTGAAAACTGACCATTTTTCACCTTTCTGAAGAATGACGTAATGGGGGGCTGTTATCTCTTTTGTCAAAAATCACCTGTTTTTGCTTGAACATTAAATGCCTCCAAATGGTATTTAATTCACTTCCCGGGGTGAAGAAACACTTTTTGAGACCTCAGAGTGAGTAAATTGGCCATTTTCATGCACTTTTAACCATTTCACAAATCTTGTGTTTTGGGCCCCTGGAAGCATGAAAATCACTTTAAACATGCTAATTTTAGCTCTAAAACTGATGATCTACCTACAAATGTGAACTGATGTTCAAAAATAAAACATTTGAAAACGGACCATTTTTCACCTTTCTAAAGCATGACGTAATGGGGGGGTGTTATCTCTTTTGTCAAAAATCACCTGTTTTTGCTTGAACATTAAATGCCTCCAAATGGTATTTAATTCACTTCCCGGGCCCCTGGAAGCATGAAAATCACTTTAAACATGCTAATTTTAGCTCTAAAACTGATGATCTACCTACAAATGTGAACTGACATTCAAAAATAAAACATTTGAAAACTGACCATTTTTCACCTTTCTGAAGCATGACGTAATGGGGGGTGTTATCTCTTTTGTCAAAAATCACCTGTTTTTGCTTGAACATTAAATGCCTCCAAATGGTATTTAATTCACTTCCCGGGCCCCTGGAAGCATGAAAATCACCTTAAACATGCTTATTTTACTCTAAAACTGATGATCTACCTACAAATGTGAACTGACGTTCAAAAATAAAACATTTGAAAACGGACCATTTTTCACCTTTCTGAAGCATGACGTAATGGGGGGGTGCTATCTCTTTTGTCAAAAATCACCTGTTTTTGCTTGAACATTAAATGCCTCCAAATGGTATTTAATTCACTTCCCGGGCCCCTGGAAGCATGAAAATCACTTTAAACATGCTAATTTTAGCTCTAAAACTGATGATCTACCTACAAATGTGAACTGACGTTCAAAAATAAAACATTTGAAAACTGACAATTTTTCACCTTTCTGAAGCATGACGTAATGGGGGGTGTTATCCCTTTTGTCAAAAATCACCTGTTTTTGCTTGAACATTAAATGCCTCCAAATGGTATTTAATTCACTTCCCGGGCCCCTGGAAGCATGAAAATCACTTTAAACATGCTTATTTTAGCTCTAAAACTGATGATCTACCTACAAATGTGAACTGACGTTCAAAAATAAAACATTTGAAAACGGACCATTTTTCACCTTTCTGAAGCATGACGTAATGGGGGGGTGTTATCTCTTTTGTCAAAAATCACCTGTTTTTGCTTGAACATTAAATGCCTCCAAATGGTATTTAATTCACTTCCCGGGGTGAAGAAACACTTTTTGAGACCTCAGAGTGAGTAAATTGGCCATTTTCATGCACTTTTAACCATTCCACAAATCTTGTGTTTTGGGCCCCTGGAAGCATGAAAATCACTTTAAACATGCTAATTTTAGCTCTAAAACTGATGATCTACCTACAAATGTGAACTGACGTTCAAAAATAAAACATTTGAAAACTGACCATTTTTCACCTTTCTGAAGAATGACGTAATGGGGGGGTGTTATCTCTTTTGTCAAAAATCACCTGTTTTTGCTTGAACATTAAATGCCTCCAAATGGTATTTAATTCACTTCCCGGGCCCCTGGAAGCATGAAAATCACTTTAAACGTGCTAATTTTAGCTCTAAAACTGATGATCTACCTACAAATGTGGAATATTGGAATATGTTGGAAGGTCGCGGTAGTTAAACCCCTTCAGAAAAAAGCTCTTCAGGACCCTACGACACTGTCAAATCTCCGACCCATATCACTTCTTCCAGCACTATGTAAACTTACAGAGACATGTGTTAACAAACAGCTCACCGCATACCTAGAGAACAACAACTTGCTGCATCCTAATCAAGCAGGCTTTCGCTCTCACCACTCAACTGAATCTGCCCTTATTTTCTCAACGGAAACAATCAGGGCCGCTTTGGATCAGGGCAAAAGAGCCGTCCTGATCCTACTGGATCTATCTGCGGCGTTCGACACGGTGTCCCACGATATTCTACTTCATCGCCTGAGTAGTGCAGGCATAGGGGGCACCGTGTTGAAATGGTTTACCAACTTCCTCAGACAAAGAAAACAGACTATCATCCTAGGGCCATACCACTCTGAGGCAAGAGAAGTTCAATCTGGGGAACCTCAGGGCTCCAGCTTAAGCCCTATATTGTTTAACCTGTACATGGTCCCTTTAATGAAACTTATCTCTTCTTTTGCCATCAGCTCAATAGCCTACGCCGATGACACTCAACTAGTTGTAATCCTAGATGAGGACGCGGCAATGGCCGAACGCTCCCTTAGAGATTGTCTGAAGGCCACTTTTGAGTGGATGAACATAAACCATCTGAGATGCAACACTGCAAAGACGGAAATTCTACCCTTTGGGAAAAATAATTTGTTTTCTCCCCAAACCTGTTGGCCACCTAATGCTGAAGCCCCGCCGAGCACCATAAAGAGTGCCCGAAATCTAGGAATCAAAATTGACGAGGCACTATCCTTCAAGCAACAGACCAGTGAAGTGGCTGGCTCCTGTTTCAATGTCATCAAGGGTCTTCGGAAATTCTTCGACTTCCTCCCCCTGTCAGCTAGGAAAACGGTAGCGGTGGCTTTGATCACATCTAGGCTAGACTATTGTAACGGACTATATGTAGGTGCCAATAAAGCCTTCCTACATAAGCTGCAAATGGTACAAAATACTGCAGCAAGGCTGGTGCTAAAAATGCCAAGTAAGTCCTCAGCATCCGCAGCACTCGACACCCTCCACTGGCTCCCTATCCAAAAGAGAATCCTATTCAAATTATTGATAATTTCCTTTAGAGCATTCCATAAAAGAGGCCCAACTTACCTGATTAACAAATTTAATCGCTACCACCCCGGACGTCATCTGAGATCCGCTACGGCCAACCTAATGACTATTCCAAAGTTCCGACTGGCCACTAGAGGGGGAAAGTCTCTGGCGGTCAAAGGCTCTAGAGCATGGAACATAC
This sequence comes from Lissotriton helveticus, assembly GCF_964261635.1. Classification (NCBI taxonomy): domain Eukaryota; kingdom Metazoa; phylum Chordata; class Amphibia; order Caudata; family Salamandridae; genus Lissotriton; species Lissotriton helveticus. Next base: position 208,378 of record NW_027611809.1, read on the forward strand.
TCCCACCTCAAATTCGTGATATCTCCTGCGAGAGCAAATTTAGGAAGGCCATCAAAACCTGGATCTACAACCAAACAGCCTCCACCTGCAAAACCTTGGTCTAAAACTGAATCATCTTTAGGGGCTATTACATCTCCCCTCCGCCTCTGAACTACACAAATTACATCTAGCGCCAAGATGCTCCTTGGAGCGATAGAGCGCTATACAAAAACCCACCAATCAAATCAAATCAAATCAAATGTGAACTGACTTTCAAAAATAAAACATTTGAAAACGGACAATTTTTCACCTTTCTGAAGCATGACGTAATGGGGGGGGTGTTATCTCTTTTGTCAAAAATCACCTGCTTTTGCTTGAACATTAAATGCCTCCAAATGGTATTTAATTCACTTCCCGGGCCCCTGGAAGCATGAAAATCACTTTAAACATGCTAATTTTAGCTCTAAAACTGATGATCTACCTACAAATGTGAACTGACGTTCAAAAATAAAACATTTGAAAACGTACCATTTTTCACCTTTCTGAAGCATGACGTAATGGGGGGGTGTTATCTCTTTTGTCAAAAATCACCTGTTTTTGCTTGAACATTAAATGCCTCCAAATGGTATTTAATTCACTTCCCGGGGTGAAGAAACACTTTTTGAGACCTCAGAGTGAGTAAATTGGCCATTTTCATGCACTTTTAACCATTTCACAAATCTTGTGTTTTGGGCCCCTGGAAGCATGAAAATCACTTTAAACATGCTAATTTTAGCTCTAAAACTGATGATCTACCTACAAATGTGAACTGACGTTAAAAAATAAAACATTTGAAAACGGACAATTTTTCACCTTTCTGCAGCATGACGTAATGGGGGGGTGTTATCTCTTTTGTCAAAAATCACCTGTTTTTGCTTGAACATTAAATGCCTCCAAATGGTATTTAATTCACTTCCCGGGCCCCTGGAAGCATGAAAATCACTTTAAACATGCTTATTTTAGCTCTAAAACTGATGATCTACCTACAAATGTGAACTGACGTTCAAAAATAAAACATTTGAAAACGGACCATTTTTCACCTTTCTGAAGCATGACGTAATGGGGGGGTGTTATCTCTTTTGTCAAAAATCACCTGTTTTTGCTTGAACATTAAATGCCTCCAAATGGTATCTAATTCACTTCCGGGCCCCTGGAAGCATGAAAATCACTTTAAACATGCTAATTTTAGCTCTAAAACTGATGATCTACCTACAAATGTGAACTGACGTTAAAAAATAAAACATTTGAAAACTGACAATTTTTCACCTTTCTGAAGCATGACGTAATGGGGGGGTGTTATCTCTTTTGTCAAAAATCACCTGTTTTTGCTTGAACATTAAATGCCTCCAAATGGTATTTAATTCACTTCCCGGGCCCCTGGAAGCATGAAAATCACTTTAAACATGCTAATTTTAACTCTAAAACTGATAATCTACCTACAAATGTGAACTGACGTTCAAAAATAAAACATTTGAAAACGGACCATTTTTCACCTTTCTGAAGCGTGACGTAATGGGGGGGTGTTATCTCTTTTGTCAAAAATCACCTGTTTTTGCTTGAACATTAAATGCCTCCAAATGGTATTTAATTCACTTCCCGGGGTGAAGAAACACTTTTTGAGACCTCAGAGTGAGTAAATTGGCCATTTTCATGCACTTTTAACCATTTCACAAATCTTGTGTTTTGGGCCCCTGGAAGCATGAAAATCACTTTAAACATGCTAATTTTAGCTCTAAAACTGATGATTTACCTACAAATGTGAACTGACGTTCAAAAATAAAACATTTAAAAACTGACCATTTTTCACCTTTCTGAAGCATGACGTAATGGGGGGGGTGTTATCTCTTTTGTCAAAAATCACCTGTTTTTGCTTGAACATTAAATGCCTCCAAATGGTATTTAATTCACTTCCCGGGCCCCTGGAAGCATGAAAATCACTTTAAACATGCTAATTTTAGCTCTAAAACTGATGATCTACCTACAAATGTGAACTGACGTTCAAAAATAAAACATTTGAAAACGGACCATTTTTCACCTTTCTGAAGCGTGACGTAATGGGGGGGTGTTATCTCTTTTGTCAAAAATCACCTGTTTTTGCTTAAACATTAAATGCCTCCAAATGGTATTTAATTCACTTCCCGGGGTGAAGAAACACTTTTTGAGACCTCAGAGTGAGTAAATTGGCCATTTTCATGCACTTTTAACCATTTCACAAATCTTGTGTTTTGGGCCCCTGGAAGCATGAAAATCACTTTAAACATGCTAATTTTAGCTCTAAAACTGATGATCTACCTACAAATGTGAACTGATGTTCAAAAATAAAACATTTGAAAACGGACCATTTTTCACCTTTCTGAAGCATGACGTAAAGGGGGGGTTTTATCTCCTTTGTCAAAAATCACCTGTTTTTGCTTGAACATTAAATGCCTCCAAATGGTATTTAATTCACTTCCCGGGCCCCTGGAAGCATGAAAATCACTTTAAACATGCTAATTTTAGCTCTAAAACTGATGATCTACCTACAAATGTGAACTGACGTTCAAAAATAAAACATTTGAAAACGGACCATTTTTCACCTTTCTGAAGCGTGACGTAATGGGGGGGTGTTATCTCTTTTGTCAAAAATCACCTGTTTTTGCTTGAACATTAAATGCCTCCAAATGGTATTTAATTCACTTCCCGGGGTGAAGAAACACTTTTTGAGACCTCAGAGTGAGTAAATTGGCCATTTTCATGCACTTTTAACCATTTCACAAATCTTGTGTTTTGGGCCCCTGGAAGCATGAAAATCACTTTAAACATGCTAATTTTAGCTCTAAAACTGATGATCTACCTACAAATGTGAACTGACGTTAAAAAATAAAACATTTGAAAACGGACAATTTTTCACCTTTCTGCAGCATGACGTAATGGGGGGGTGTTATCTCTTTTGTCAAAAATCACCTGTTTTTGCTTGAACATTAAATGCCTCCAAATGGTATTTAATTCACTTCCCGGGCCCCTGGAAGCATGAAAATCACTTTAAACATGCTTATTTTAGCTCTAAAACTGATGATCTACCTACAAATGTGAACTGACGTTCAAAAATAAAACATTTGAAAACGGACCATTTTTCACCTTTCTGAAGCATGACGTAATGGGGGGGTGTTATCTCTTTTGTCAAAAATCACCTGTTTTTGCTTGAACATTAAATGCCTCCAAATGGTATCTAATTCACTTCCCGGGCCCCTGGAAGCATGAAAATCACTTTAAACATGCTAATTTTAGCTCTAAAACTGATGATCTACCTACAAATGTGAACTGACGTTCAAAAATAAAACATTTGAAAACTGACAATTTTTCACCTTTCTGAAGCATGACGTAATGGGGGGGTGTTATCTCTTTTGTCAAAAATCACCTGTTTTTGCTTGAACATTAAATGCCTCCAAATGGTATTTAATTCACTTCCCGGGCCCCTTTAAGCATGAAAATCACTTTAAACATGCTAATTTTAACTCTAAAACTGATAATCTACCTACAAATGTGAACTGACGTTCAAAAATAAAACATTTGAAAACGGACCATTTTTCACCTTTCTGAAGCGTGACGTAATGGGGGGGTGTTATCTCTTTTGTCAAAAATCACCTGTTTTTGCTTGAACATTAAATGCCTCCAAATGGTATTTAATTCACTTCCCGGGGTGAAGAAGCACTTTTTGAGACCTCAGAGTGAGTAAATTGGCCATTTTCATGCACTTTTAACCATTTCACAAATCTTGTGTTTTGGGCCCCTGGAAGCATGAAAATCACTTTAAACATGCTAATTTTAGCTCTAAAACTGATGATCTACCTACAAATGTGAACTGACGTTCAAAAATAAAACATTTAAAAACTGACCATATTTCACCTTTCTGAAGCATGACGTAATGGGGGGGGTGTTATCTCTTTTGTCAAAAATCACCTGTTTTTGCTTGAACATTAAATGCCTCCAAATGGTATTTAATTCACTTCCCGGGCCCCTGGAAGCATGAAAATCACTTTAAACATGCTAATTTTAGCTCTAAAACTGATGATCTACCTACAAATGTGAACTGACGTTCAAAAATATAAACATTTGAAAACGGACCATTTTTCACCTTTCTGAAGCGTGACGTAATGGGGGGGTGTTATCTCTTTTGTCAAAAATCACCTGTTTTTGCTTAAACATTAAATGCCTCCAAATGGTATTTAATTCACTTCCCGGGGTGAAGAAACACTTTTTGAGACCTCAGAGTGAGTAAATTGGCCATTTTCATGCACTTTTAACCATTTCACAAATCTTGTGTTTTGGGCCCCTGGAAGCATGAAAATCACTTTAAACATGCTAATTTTAGCTCTAAAACTGATGATCTACCTACAAATGTGAACTGATGTTCAAAAATAAATCATTTGAAAACGGACCATTTTTCACCTTTCTGAAGCATGACGTAATGGGGGGGTGTTATCTCCTTTGTCAAAAATCACCTGTTTTTGCTTGAACATTAAATGCCTCCAAATGGTATTTAATTCACTTCCCGGGCCCCTGGAAGCATGAAAATCACTTTAAACATGCTAATTTTAGCTCTAAAACTGATGATCTACCTACAAATGTGAACTGACGTTCAAAAATAAAACATTTGAAAACGGACCATTTTTCACCTTTCTGAAGCGTGACGTAATGGGGGGGTGTTATCTCTTTTGTCAAAAATCACCTGTTTTTGCTTGAACATTAAATGCCTCCAAATGGTATTTAATTCACTTCCCGGGGTGAAGAAACACTTTTTGAGACCTCAGAGTGAGTAAATTGGCCATTTTCATGCACTTTTAACCATTTCACAAATCTTGTGTTTTGGGCCCCTGGAAGCATGAAAATCACTTTAAACATGCTAATTTTAGCTCTAAAACTGATGATCTACCTACAAATGTGAACTGATGTTCAAAAATAAAACATTTGAAAACGGACCATTTTTCACCTTTCTGAAGCATGACGTAATGGGGGGGTGTTATCTCTTTTGTCAAAAATCACCTGTTTTTGCTTGAACATTAAATGCCTCCAAATGGTATTTAATTCACTTCCCGGGCCCCTGGAAGCATGAAAATCAATTTAAAGATGCTAATTTTAGCTCTAAAACTGATGATCTACCTACAAATGTGAACTGACGTTCAAAAATAAAACATTTGAAAACTGACCATTTTTCACCTTTCTGAAGCATGACGTAATGGGGGGGTGTTATCTCTTTTGTCAAAAATCACCTGTTTTTGCTTGAACATTAAATGCCTCCAAATGGTATTTAATTCACTTCCCGGGGTGAAGAAACACTTTTTGAGACCTCAGAGTGAGTAAATTGGCCATTTTCATGCACTTTTAACCATTTCACAAATCTTGTGTTTTGGGCCCCTGGAAGCATGAAAATCACTTTAAACATGCTTATTTTAGCTCTAAAACTGATGATCTACCTACAAATGTGAACTGACGTTAAAAAAAAAAACATTTGAAAACGGACCATTTTTCACCTTTCTGCAGTATGACGTAATGGGGGGTGTTATCTCTTTTGTCAAATATCACCTGTTTTTGCTTGAACATTAAATGCCTCCAAATGGTATTTAATTCACTTCCCGGGCCCCTGGAAGCATGAAAATCACTTTAAACATGCTAATTTTAGCTCTAAAACTGATGATCTACCTATAAATGTGAACTGACTTTCAAAAATAAAACATTTGAAAACGGACCATTTTTCACCTTTCTGCAGTATGACGTAATGGGGAGTGTTATCTCTTTTGTCAAAAATCACCTGTTTTTGCTTGAACATTAAATGCCTCCAAATGGTATTTAATTCACTTCCCGGGGTGAAGAAACACTTTTTGAGACCTCAGAGTGAGTAAATTGGCCATTTTCATGCACTTTTAACCATTTCACAAATCTTGTGTTTTGGGCCCCTGGAAGCATGAAAATCACTTTAAACATGCTAATTTTAGCTCTAAAACTGATGATCTACCTACAAATGTGAACTGACGTTAAAAAATAAAACATTTGAAAACGGACAATTTTTCACCTTTCTGCAGCATGACGTAATGGGGGGGTGTTATCTCTTTTGTCAAAAATCACCTGTTTTTGCTTGAACATTAAATGCCTCCAAATGGTATTTAATTCACTTCCCGGGCCCCTGGAAGCATGAAAATCACTTTAAACATGCTTATTTTAGCTCTAAAACTGATGATCTACCTACAAATGTGAACTGACGTTCAAAAATAAAACATTTGAAAACGGACCATTTTTCACCTTTCTGAAGCATGACGTAATGGGGGGGTGTTATCTCTTTTGTCAAAAATCACCTGTTTTTGCTTGAACATTAAATGCCTCCAAATGGTATCTAATTCACTTCCCGGGCCCCTGGAAGCATGAAAATCACTTTAAACATGCTAATTTTAGCTCTAAAACTGATGATCTACCTACAAATGTGAACTGACGTTCAAAAATAAAACATTTGAAAACTGACAATTTTTCACCTTTCTGAAGCATGACGTAATGGGGGGGTGTTATCTCTTTTGTCAAAAATCACCTGTTTTTGCTTGAACATTAAATGCCTCCAAATGGTATTTAATTCACTTCCCGGGCCCCTGGAAGTATGAAAATCACTTTAAACATGCTAATTTTAACTCTAAAACTGATAATCTACCTACAAATGTGAACTGACGTTCAAAAATAAAACATTTGAAAACGGACCATTTTTCACCTTTCTGAAGCGTGACGTAATGGGGGGGTGTTATCTCTTTTGTCAAAAATCACCTGTTTTTGCTTGAACATTAAATGCCTCCAAATGGTATTTAATTCACTTCCCGGGGTGAAGAAACACTTTTTGAGACCTCAGAGTGAGTAAATTGGCCATTTTCATGCACTTTTAACCATTTCACAAATCTTGTGTTTTGGGCCCCTGGAAGCATGAAAATCACTTTAAACATGCTAATTTTAGCTCTAAAACTGATGATCTACCTACAAATGTGAACTGACGTTCAAAAATAAAACATTTGAAAACTGACCATTTTTCACCTTTCTGAAGAATGACGTAATGGGGGGGTGTTATCTCTTTTGTCAAAAATCACCTGTTTTTGCTTGAACATTAAATGCCTCCAAATGGTATTTAATTCACTTCCCGGGCCCCTGGAAGCATGAAAATCACTTTAAACGTGCTAATTTTAGCTCTAAAACTGATGATCTACCTACAAATGTGGAATATTGGAATATGTTGGAAGGTCGCGGTAGTTAAACCCCTTCAGAAAAAAGCTCTTCAGGACCCTACGACACTGTCAAATCTCCGACCCATATCACTTCTTCCAGCACTATGTAAACTTACAGAGACATGTGTTAACAAACAGCTCACCGCATACCTAGAGAACAACAACTTGCTGCATCCTAATCAAGCAGGCTTTCGCTCTCACCACTCAACTGAATCTGCCCTTATTTTCTCAACGGAAACAATCAGGGCCACTTTGGATCAGGGCAAAAGAGCCGTCCTGATCCTACTGGATCTATCTGCGGCGTTCGACACGGTGTCCCACGATATTCTACTTCATCGCCTGAGTAGTGCAGGCATAGGGGGCACCGTGTTGAAATGGTTTACCAACTTCCTCAGACAAAGAAAACAGACTATCATCCTAGGGCCATACCACTCTGAGGCAAGAGAAGTTCAATCTGGGGAACCTCAGGGCTCCAGCTTAAGCCCTATATTGTTTAACCTGTACATGGTCCCTTTAATGAAACTTATCTCTTCTTTTGCCATCAGCTCAATAGCCTACGCCGATGACACTCAACTAGTTGTAATCCTAGATGAGGATGCGGCAATGGCCGAACGCTCCCTTAGAGATTGTCTGAAGGCCACTTTTGAGTGGATGAACATAAACCATCTGAGATGCAACACTGCAAAGACGGAAATTCTACCCTTTGGGAAAAATAATTTGTTTTCTCCCCAAACCTGTTGGCCACCTAATGCTGAAGCCCCGCCGAGCACCATAAAGAGTGCCCGAAATCTAGGAATCAAAATTGACGAGGCACTATCCTTCAAGCAACAGACCAGTGAAGTGGCTGGCTCCTGTTTCAATGTCATCAAGGGTCTTCGGAAATTCTTCGACTTCCTCCCCCTGTCAGCTAGGAAAACGGTAGCGGTGGCTTTGATCACATCTAGGCTAGACTATTGTAACGGACTATATGTAGGTGCCAATAAAGCCTTCCTACATAAGCTGCAAATGGTACAAAATACTGCAGCAAGGCTGGTGCTAAAAATGCCAAGTAAGTCCTCAGCATCCGCAGCACTCGACACCCTCCACTGGCTCCCTATCCAAAAGAGAATCCTATTCAAATTATTGATAATTTCCTTTAGAGCATTCCATAAAAGAGGCCCAACTTACCTGATTAACAAATTTAATCGCTACCACCCCGGACGTCATCTGAGATCCGCTACGGCCAACCTAATGACTATTCCAAAGTTCCGACTGGCCACTAGAGGGGGAAAGTCTCTGGCGGTCAAAGGCTCTAGAGCATGGAACATACTCCCACCTCAAATTCGTGATATCTCCTGCGAGAGCAAATTTAGGAAGGCCATCAAAACCTGGATCTACAACCAAACAGCCTCCACCTGCAAAACCTTGGTCTAAAACTGAATCATCTTTAGGGGCTATTACATCTCCCCTCCGCCTCTGAACTACACAAATTACATCTAGCGCCAAGATGCTCCTTGGAGCGATAGAGCGCTATACAAAAACCCACCAATCAAATCAAATCAAATCAAATGTGAACTGACTTTCAAAAATAAAACATTTGAAAACGGACAATTTTTCACCTTTCTGAAGCATGACGTAATGGGGGGGGTGTTATCTCTTTTGTCAAAAATCACCTGCTTTTGCTTGAACATTAAATGCCTCCAAATGGTATTTAATTCACTTCCCGGGCCCCTGGAAGCATGAAAATCACTTTAAACATGCTAATTTTAGCTCTAAAACTGATGATCTACCTACAAATGTGAACTGACGTTCAAAAATAAAACATTTGAAAACGTACCATTTTTCACCTTTCTGAAGCATGACGTAATGGGGGGTGTTATCTCTTTTGTCAAAAATCACCTGTTTTTGCTTGAACATTAAATGCCTCCAAATGGTATTTAATTCACTTCCCGGGGTGAAGAAACACTTTTTGAGACCTCAGAGTGAGTAAATTGGCCATTTTCATGCACTTTTAACCATTTCACAAATCTTGTGTTTTGGGCCCCTGGAAGCATGAAAATCACTTTAAACATGCTAATTTTAGCTCTAAAACTGATGATCTACCTACAAATGTGAACTGACGTTAAAAAATAAAACATTTGAAAACGGACAATTTTTCACCTTTCTGCAGCATGACGTAATGGGGGGGTGTTATCTCTTTTGTCAAAAATCACCTGTTTTTGCTTGAACATTAAATGCCTCCAAATGGTATTTAATTCACTTCCCGGGCCCCTGGAAGCATGAAAATCACTTTAAACATGCTTATTTTAGCTCTAAAACTGATGATCTACCTACAAATGTGAACTGACGTTCAAAAATAAAACATTTGAAAACGGACCATTTTTCACCTTTCTG